>NC_052146.1:141163253-141378253 GCF_902713615.1 Scyliorhinus canicula | reverse complement strand
TGTGTTTTAAAGTCACAAGAGCATGACAGGTGCAGGGTAAATACAAGTCCACAATGTTGATATACAATAAAGTTCCCGTGAAACCTCAGAAGTGACAAATCCGCGAATGAGGAATATGCTTTTGAATGGGACTCGATCAGGCAGGTTCAAGGACAGTTACTCAACAGCAAATCGGTCTGACTATATCTACTCGCATGTATATTTTCTAGGTTTAATGGATAATGGTTTGGAGCAGGAGAGCGGATTTCTTTTTTAAAAAATATTTTTTGGGTTCTCCTCCTTTTTCACATTTTCTCCCAAATTTACACCCACCAACAATAAACAATAATCAGTGACAAATATGTCAATCCCCATATCAATAACAACGATCCCATCCTCCCACCAAACCCCAAAGATGAGCCAGCATGTTCACACAAACAAATGACAAAAAGGAATGAGGGATCATCCATAGTCGCCATTAACACACACAGCCCCGCTCCCCCCATCCCTCCCACCCACACGCTCCAACTAATATTCGATGTTATCCAGTTCTTGAAAGTGCATAATGAATAATGCCCATGAATTGTAGAACCCCTCCATCCTTCCCCTCAGTTCAAACTTAACCTTCTCAAGGGTCAAGAATTCCAACAGGCCCCCCTGCCATACCAGGGCACAGGGTGGAGAGGTTGCTCTCCATCCCATCAGGATCCGCCTTCAGACAACCAACGAGGCGAAGGCTTCAACATCTGCCTCCGCACCCGTTTCCAACCCGGGCTGGTCCGACACCCTGAATATGGCCTCCCGGGGGCCAGGGTCCAGTTTCACGTGCACCACTTTAGAAATTACCGAAAAATCTCCTTCCAGTAACCCTCTAGCTTTGGACAGGACCAAAACATATGAATCTGATTAGTGCACCCCCCCCCCCCCCCCCCCCCGCAACGTTTGCACACATCTGCCACTCCTCCAAAGAATCGGCTCATCCTCGCCCTCGTGAGGTGTGCTCTGGAAACCACCTTCAGCTGTATCAGCCCCAACCTCGCGCACGAGGTGAAGGCAGTCACTCTCCGGGGCAGCTCACACCAGAACCCCTCCTCCATATCCTCTCCTAACTCTTCCTCCCACTCTGCTTTGATCCCTTCCAGTAGTGTCTCCTCCTCTTCCAAAATAGCTCCGTAAATCGCTGACACTACCCCCTTCTCCAGTCCCCCTGTCGTCAGCACCTCCTCCAGCAATGTGGAGGCCGGCTCCACCGGATAGCTCTGCATCTCCTTTCAGGCAAAATCTCGAACCTGCATGTATCTAAACATTTCCCCCGCTCCAGCCCATACTTCCCTTCCAGCTCCTTCAATCCTGCAAACCGACACTTAAGAAACAAATCTTTTAGTGTCTTAATCCCCTTCTCCTCCCATTTCTGAAAATTTCCATTCCACCTCTCTGGCTCAACTCTGTGGTTCCCCTGAATCGGCATTTCCCTTGACCCTGCCCCCAACCCGAAGAGTTGGCGAAACTGCCTCCAAATTCTCAATGAAGCTATTATTACCGGACTCCCTGAGTATTTCTCTGGGGCTATGGCGAGCGGCGCTGTTGCTAGTGCTTTCAATCCCGACCCCCTGCACAAACTCTCCTCCATTCTGACCCATTGGGAATCAACCCCTCTGACCCAGCTCCACACCTTCTCCACATTCGCCGCTCAGCAAAAGTAATACATGAGGTTCGGCAGACCCAAATCCTCTGCCTGCCTTCCCCTCTGTAGCAGCACCTTCCCTCCCCACATGAACGAAGTAATCCTTCCCTCAATCTCGCTGAAAAAAGCCTTTGGCAGGAAAATCAGCAGGCATTGAAAAATAAACAGAAATCGCGGCAACACGTTCATTTTAACCGCCTGTACCCGACCCGCCAGTGACAGAGAGAGACCATCCCACCTTGTCAGATCAGCTTTTACTCTCCCCAGCAAACTAGAAATGTTGCCCCCCCCCCCCCCCCCCCCCCCCCCCCCGCCAACCTGCACCCCCATGTACCTAAAGTGAGTCCCTGCCCTACTCACTCTTGTCCAGATTTAGTTTGTACCCCGAGAAAGACCAAACACTCGAAGCAGCTTGAATATTCCCCCTATCGACACACTCGGTTCCGACACCTATAACAGCAAGTTATCAGCATATAAGGACACCCTATACTCTATCTCTCCCCCCCCCCCCCCCCCCCCCCCGCACTATTCCTTTCCATGCCCCCGAACTGCTTAATGCGGTGGCCAATGGCTCAATCGCAAGTGCAAACAGCAGGGGGGGGGGACATAGGACATCACTGCCTAATCCCACGGTGGAGAGAAAAGTATCTAGAGCTGATGTTATTTGTGCGGACATCCGCCCTCGGCTCCTTATATAGTAGCTTTACCCAGTTCACAAATCTTCGTCCAATCCCAAACCGCTCCAGAACTGCCATCAAGTACCCCCATTCTACCCGGTCAAACGCCTTCTCAGCACCCAATGCCACAACAACCCGTTTCCTTCCCCTCTGCTGGTGCCATAACGACGTTCAATACTTCTAATGTTTGAAAAGAGCTGCCTCCTTCTCACAAACCCCATCTGATCTTCACCTATCACCTTCGGGAGGCACTCCTCCAGCCTACCCGTCAATACCTTCGCCAATAATTTTGCGTCCACATTCAGAAGTGATATGTGCCTATACAACCCACACTCCGTCGGATCCTTATCTTTTTTTAGCAACAGGGAAATTGATGCCTGCCCCAAAGTATGTGGCAACACCCCCTTCCCTATCGCCTCTTCAAATATCCCCACCATCAGGGATGCCAGCTTATCCTTGAATTTTTTATAATATTCCACCGGAAACCCATCCAGCCCTGCCACCTTCCCCGACTGCATCCTCCCAATCACATCCTTTATCTCCTGCTCCACGATCGCTCCTTCTAATGTGGACCTGTCCCCCCCCCCCCCCCCCCCCCCCCCTTCCCCTAACCTTGAGTACTCCAACCCATCTAGAAATTCCTGCATCTCACGGTCTCCCCCAGGTGGCTCTGACCTGTACAACCTCTTATAAAATTCCTCAAAAACCTTGTTAATCAGATCCGGAACCACCACCAACTTCCCTGCCTTATCCCTCACCTGAACAATTTCCCTTACCACTGCCTCCCTCCGGGGCTGACCTGCTATCTCCATGTTCGTAAACTGCACCCCTTGCTCGTCTTATTTGGCACACCATCTTCCTGGTAGATAGTTGGTCAAAGCTCGCCTGTAGTTCCTTCCTCTTTTCCAGCTTTGCTGGGTCCCCATCTTCTGCATAACTCCTATCTACCTCCAACATCTCATCTGTTACCCTCTGCCGCTCCAACCTCTCCTCTTTGTCCAGCCTGGCCTTAAACAAAATCACCACACCCCTCATCACTGCCTTTAGAGCCTCCCAGACAACTGCCTTTGACATCTCACCCGTACAGTTGAAACAGACATATTCCTCAATTACCTTTTCAATTTTGTCACAGAACCCTTAGTCCCCCAAAAGTCCCACATCTAATTTCCACCCCGGCCTCTGCCCTACCCCTTTCTCCAGTACCATATCCACCCAATGCAGAGCATGATCCGACACTGCAATTGCTGAGTACTCTGACCCCTGAACCCCAGCCAGCAAAGCCTTCCCCACCACGAAAACGTCGATCCGCGATTATACCTTATGGGCTGCTGAGAAAAACGAGTACTCCCGTTCCCTCGGCTGCAGAAACCTCCAAGGGTCCACCCCTCCCATTTCCACCAATAGCCCAGCCAACGCCCCCCCCCCCCTCCCGATGGGACCAGTGAGCATGGCCATGACCTGTCCAACCTTGCCTCCTGCACCAAGTTCCAGTCCCCCCCCCACTATCAGTTTGTGTCTGTCCAAGTCGGGGATGGCCCCAAACACCTTCTTTGCGAATCCCACATTGTCCCAATTGGGACCATGTACACTTAACAGCACCACTAACCTCCCCTCCAGTGCCCTGTCACAATCACATACCTACCCCCCCTGATCTGCCACCACCTTCTCCATCTGGAAGCGTACTCTTTTGCTGACCATTACCGTTACCCCTCGAGCCCTTCCGTCAAATCCAGAGTGGAACACCTGACTAGCCCAGCCCTTTTTAAGTCTCACCTGCTCCTTCACCCTCAAGCAAGTCTCCTGCAGCATTGCTACATCGGCTTTCAAACTTTTAAGATGCTCAAGCACCCTTGACCTCTTGACCAGACCTCCTAACCCCCCTCACATTCCACGTGACGATCCTAACTGGGGGTCTCTCACCCCGCCCCCCACCCTTCTTATTCATCATCATTATACCACCGGGTCCTGCCCCATGAGCCTGACCCGTCCCTATCTATTATTAACATCAAACCCCTCCCCCCAACATTTCCTCTCGAAAAAACATCTCCCACATCAATTCTATCTCTTCCCCCCCCCCCTCTACACACACACCACCGGCTCGCCTCATGGGCCCATCGAAACCTGGTAACCAGGATCCAATGTCCGCAGCACTCCTCTCACCTCACCTCCATTCACTAGTCAACTTTAGTTAGCTAGCGTGGGTGGCTCCCTCTGCCAAGGTATACCGTCCCCTCTCACCCAGTCCCAGAGAAAGAAAAACAAAAACAACAATCCAACCCATACAATTCACTAAAATAAGATATAACCGTCGCAACACAGAATGCCAATCAACCCAACCAATAACTTCAACTCTGTACCAATGTGAAGAGAAGTAAATTACAATACACGTCAGTAAAAAGAGAGTTATGGTGTTTATACATTTTCCAGCTCCCCAATCACAGTATACAGTCTCTCTTCAAGCTCCGCTCCTCACGTCTGTCCCAAGCCGTCTGCCCTCACAAACGCCTCAGCCGCCTCCGCTGTCTCGAAATAAAAATCTTTGGCATCATAATTCGCCAGGTACACCATACCAAATCGCACCCCCTTTTTGTACAGTGCCGCCTTCACTCGCCTGAATGCCGCTCGTCTTTTTGCCAACTCCACCGTCAAGTCCTGGTAGATCCGAACTCCAGCACCATCCCACTGCACCTCGCGCTTCTGCTTCGCCCAGCTGAACACCTTCCCCTTCATGCAGTATAGAAGCAGATAATTACTGCTCTTGGCAGCTCACTCACTTTGGGCTTCGGCCTTAATGACCGATGAGCTTGCTCCAGCTCGTAACAGGAGGAGTTCTACCCTCCCCCATCATCTCCGCCAACGTCTTAGCGAAGTACTCCGTTGGCCTTGGGCCCTCTGTCCCTTCGGGCAAGCCCACAATTCTCAGATTGTGCCGCATCGAGCGGTTCTCCAAGTCCTCAAGCTTTGCTCGGAGTCCTCTGTTGACCTCCACCACCCTCCACAGCTCGTCCCCCATCGAGGAACTGGTCGCTGTGCTGCGACACGGCCTCCTCCACTTCCTTCATCTTCTCGCCCTGCTCTCTCACCTCGGTCGATGTCTTTGCCACCGCTACCCTCACCGGGGCGATTGCCTCCTCCACCAATGACTTCAATGCGACCGCCATCTCCTTCCTCAAAGCCTCCATGTGTCTCCCAAACTGCTTTTCCAGCTCCACCGCCATCACCTCGGTCATCTTCTCCACCGTTAGTGCGGCCCCACCATGCAGTCCGGCACCCGCCATCTTGTCAGCACTTTTACTGGTCCTTTCATTCAATAGTGAGCCCACGTTTCCTCCCTTCCTTGACGTTACTTTTCGCATCCTTTCCTGACTTATTGTTTTTCCTTTTTTTTTCACCCTTCTTTCCTTCTGCAATCTTTTTTATTTTATAAAAAAAGAAAAAAATTATTCCTTCAGAAAAAAAGAAAAAAATTTAACAGAGTTTCTTTGAAACTTCTTTCTCTTCTTTTTTTGTATTCCTCCAGAATTTCCTGGGACCGGACTTCAGTCGTCTTACAACATTCTAGGCGGGAGCCACTCGATGTGCGACATCTCACCTACATCGCGCCCTGGCTTCAGGCCTGCAGCCTCAACCTCCGTTTGGTTCGGCCCGTTGCTCCGACCTCCGCGCGTGCTGGGCCCGAAGCCTCAGCACCAGCCGCCCGACACCCGCGCGGGGTTCCTCGCCGGTTTTCAAATCGGCCCCGCTTGATGCCAGGGACGGCCCCAAAGGCCGACAATAAATCGGGGGTGGGGGGAGCGAAGAATCGGGGAAACCCTCGAAAGAGCTGCAAATAGTGGCCACCGGCGGGAGCTCCTCTCGATGCGGTCGACCTGCTCGCAAACGGCACCGAAAGTCCAGGAAAGCTGATTTCTATCACCCATCACTGTGTAAACCCATCACTGCCACAGTTGAGATCAGCAACTCCATGCAGATTCGGAGACTATCCTGTTCTGTAGAGTTCACTTACTCATTGATTGGAATCATAGAATAGAATCATAAAATTCCGATGTTCAGTAGGTGGTCATGTGGCCCATCAAGTCTGCGCTGACCCTCTGAATGAGCACTCTACCGTTGCCCACTTCCCTGCCCGACCCCTGCAACATAACCTGCACATCTTTGAACAGTGTGGGGAAGCCAGAGGACCCGGAGGAAACCCATGCAGTCGAGAGGAAAACGCCACACAGTCACCCAAGGTCGGAATCATGAGAAAATGACCCCAACAATTACTTGCTACTTGATGCATCCTTAATTTTAACATGGCATTCCAATTCATCAGAATACCTGACTGATATTGCAGTATTCTGGTGGTCAGGTCTAACAATGTCAAATTTGCCAGAGTATATCTTCTTATGCTTTCAAAGATCTTTTGCAAAACTAATTCAGGATGAAACAGGTGTCTTAGGGTAAATTAACCACTCCCAAATTCAGGCTGCACGCAAAGAGTGTACTTGTTAAAGAAGCAGTGCAGAGATTCAAACATTTCCGGGGTTATTCCCTTTGTCGGACTCCACTTCAGCTGCAAGCATTCCAGTCTCTGCTCCATCATAGCTGCCGTCTCCCCCAGGAAAGGAGGAGAGAGAGAAGAAAATGAGTATAAATGAACATTGCTCATGCAATGGATGATGGGGTGTAGACAAAGAACAAAGCGCAGGTAAGTGAAAACACAAACAACTCACAAGGGGTGGTGGAGCTTATGAGGTTTACCCTTCAGTCATCCAGCTACTCTCAGTTCCCTACATATAGTAAGTAACTGCGTGATCAGTTAGTTGCTGTTTGTGTAACCTTTTCTGTGTGTACTGCAGATTTCAACGGTCACCACTTCAATCTCAAACGGGGTCCTGTCACTGGTAAAGCAGTGACTTGAGATCACCTTTCACTTGCTGGCAAACCTTGAGAGCTTCCTTTATTAGACACTACAGTCCTGAACTAGAGCTAAACAATGAATGCCAGGTGATCATGTGAAATAGTGTAATCCTGTACAACTAAGGTCTGAAAAAGGTAGCACCACTGGAGTTATATTTAGCATAGTACTATGCAGGTCCAGTCCATATATCCATCTAATTTGTAGATTTACAGTAACAATGGAAAGTCTAGGCAGCACGGTGGCACAGTGGTTAGCATTGCTGCCTACGGCGCTGAGGACCCGGGTTCGAATCCCGGCTCTGGGTCACTGTCAGTGAGGAGTTTGCACATTCTCCCCGTGTCTGCGTGGGTTTCACCCCCACAACCCAAAAGATGTGCAGGATAGGTGGATTGGCCACGCTAAATTGCCCCTTAATTGGAAAAAATAATTGGGTACTTTAAATTTATTTTTAAAAAAACAATGGATAGTCTGCAAAATGTTAGATAAGCTGGCATTCACTTTGCCTCCTTGTAATGAGGACAGTCCTTTAGATGACAGGAACAGAGCACCGTGTTTACAAAAATATAAGTTGCAAGCAAGGAAAAAAATACATTTGGCATCATGTTAAGTACAATTCAGCATTACATTCTTGTCTCGCGGTTTAAAAGGTAACATACCTGTTTATATGAAGACAAACAGGCAGAACCACAGAACTTCTTACACTGTCCTTCGGTTTGAAGCATGTGACACTGTGCAGACCCACTGTAACAATAAGCCCCACAGTTATCACAGCAATTCATAGTAAGGTTGTTGGCCATTCGAAACTTGGAGAAACATACATCACTGCAAAGTTGGTGTACAACATTTTGGTAGTTCACTTCATGACGCACCTGAAAAAAGAATAAAATCTTATGATGAACGATACAATACAGTGAAGAATATATTGGTGAATATAGCACTGCAATGCTCACCTATGCAGTTTTGTGCATATTTAACACCTCCAAACAAAGCTCAATCTCCAGAACCAACTTCAATAGGTTAACCAGGTAACATTTTTAGAATTCATTCATGGGATGTGGGCATCTCTGGCTGGGCCTCAATTGCCCTGAGGAAGGTGATGCTGAGTGCCTTCTTGAACTGTTGCAGTCCACGTGATGCAAACATACACATTGTGCTGTTAGGGAGGGAGTTCAAGAAATTTGACCCAGCAACAGCGAAGGAATGATGATTATATTACCAACTCAGGATTTAAAGTGGCTTGGGAGGGAAACTTCCAGGTGGTGGTGTTTCTATATGCCTGCTGTCCATGTCCTTCCAGATGGTAGGTGTGGGTTTAGAAGGTGTTGCCTAAGAAAGCATGGTGAGTTCCTGCCAACTTGAGGCAGAGACAAGATCAGCCACGATCATATTGAATGGCAGAGCTGGTTCAAGGGACAGAATTGCCTAATCCTGCTCTTCATTTTTATGTTCTTGTAAATGGTACACACTGCTGCCAATGTGCTTTAGTGGTGGAGGGAGTGACTGTTTGTGGATGGGTGCCAATCAAGCAGGCTGCTTTGTCCTCAATGGTGTCAAGCTTCTTTGGAGCTGCACTTATCCAGGCAGGTGGAGAGTATTCTATCATACTCCCAACTTGTGCCTTGCAAATTTTGGATAGACTTTGGGGAGTTAAGAGGTGAGTTACTCACTGCAGAATTCCAAACATCTGAACATCTGACCTGCTCTTGCAGCCAGTTTTTATATAGCTAGTCTAGTTCAGTTTCTGGTCAATGGTAACCCACCCAGGGTGTTAACAGGAGGGATTCAGTGATAGCAATTCCTTTGAATGTCATGGGGCGATGGTCTAATTCTCTCTTGTTGGAGATGATCATGGCCTGACACTTGTGTGGCATGAATGTTACATGCCACTTGCTTGCCCAAGCTTGAATATTGAAAGGTCTTGCTGCATTTGGACATGGACTGCCTCATATTTTGAGGAATCACGAATGGTGCTGAACATCATCAGTGAACATCCCCACTCCTGACCTTATGATGGAAGTAAGTTTATTGATGAAGCAGCTGAAGAATGTTGGGCCTAGGACACTGGTGATAAAGTTGCATGTGACGCAAGGGAAGCATCCTGTGCGAGACATAAAACATGTCTGATTGTTCTTCATTATTGAATCTATTTATATCATATCAGGGCAAGCAAAATTAGACCACTAAAAAGTTGAAATTTATATTGAATTAAAAACCAAATTGCCGTGTGATTCGGTTAATATCAATTCCGTTATTTTGCTTCCAATTGTAACCTCATTTCTAAAAGCCTGGACTATTTTTTGAGATGTCCTCACAGATGGTTGAACATTTTTCCAATGTTAGTTATTTACTTGAGTTGTTCTCTATTTGACAACAGAATATTGTTTTTACAATTCAAAGCATACAAGAAACTGGAATATAATTCAGTTTAATTTTGAATTCTTGATCAGAAATTAAATATTGTGGAGAAGGGGCAGCACTGTGGCCTCAGGGCACCGAGATCCCAGATTAGATCCCGGATCTGGGTCACTATCCTTTTGGAGTTTGCACATTCTCCCTGCGCTTGCACGAGTTTCGCCCCCACAACCCAAAAAGATGTGCAGGGTAGGTGGATTGGCCACAATAAATTGTCCCTTAATTGGAAAATAATGAATTGGTTGTTCTAAATTTTAAAAATATATATATTGTGGAAAAAATTGAATAGGAATGGGAGACATATGAATGGATAGACTTACAACAGACACTTTCTGACAAATGCTGCACTTGGTGGTGATGTTATTAGTTGTTGAAGCAGATTTTCTTTTCATCTCGAATAAGCAGTTATGGTTACAGAATTCCTTGTATGGCCCCCGACCATCAATCTGACCCATTACTAGGTCCTTTAGGTTCATGATTTCTCTGGGGGGGGAAAAAATTAAATGACATTTTAAAGAAAATTTGAGCAACTTCTCTAATATAAAAATAAACACATTAACTCAAGCCCAAGATGCTGCTTTACCCAAAATAATTAAAACCAAATATCAGTCGGGTACTTTTCCATCATGCTAGCCTCCGAACCATTTCTTCTACCATATTGTGCAATAATAGGCAGCAGTTTCAGAAATATAGTGAGGCAAAACATAAATACTGCCGTGTCCAAATACAGATGAAATAGTCCACACACTGAGGATATGAAATCATACTGAATGTGATATTCTAGGTGTCTGATTTAAAAGTCGGGTAAAACTTCCATTTGTTGATTTATTTTTCTTCATTATGCAATTTTCCCTCTCTCGTACGCAGGTAGAACATAGAACAGTACAGCACAGAACAGGCCCTTCGGCCCTCAATGTTGTGCCGAGCCATGATCACCCTACTCAAACCCACGTAGCCACCCTATACCCGTAACCCAACAACCCCCCCTTAACCTCACTTTTATTAGGACACTACGGGCAATTTAGCATGGCCAATCCACCTAACCCGCACATCTTTGGACTGTGGGAGGAAACCGGAGCACCCGGAGGAAACCCACGCACACAGGGGGAGGACGTGCAGACTCCACACAGACAGTGACCCAGCCGGGAATCGAACCTGGGACCCTGGAGCTGTGAAGCATTTATGCTAACCACCATGCTACCCTGCTTTCCGTGCTTTCCTGCTACCATGCTTCTCCCTCCTTTGGTTGGAAGGAGAGAACTGTCCATTGTTGCTACCAAAGTTAGGAAAGCAGTTAAATTCAAGGGTGTGTATTAAAAATTCTCTCACAATGACATCATTCAGGTTTGAAAGCAAACTTAAAGATGGATTTAAAAGCCACACCACCATGGGTGGAAATCTAATCTGCCATTGCTGAAGGATTATGCCAAATGAGAGCTGACTATTTATCTTTGCATCTTGGCCTATGGGACACTTCGAACTATATTGGATTGAGTATTGCAACAATTCCTGTAGAGACCGGTAAACTTTAAGAAAAGAATCCTCATCACAAACAATGGAAAGAAAGATTTCGATTTGTAAAACTTATATTGTAGCAAACCCGAAGCCTACTTGTGACATTAATAAAGACTACAAAGAAAGTAAAGATTACAACAATAATCAACATAATTCAAAACATTTTATTATGATCCCAGACCAGACCCAACAGTGACTAGGATACTGGACCGAAGCTACAATATTTTAGTTTATTTCACATTCACTCCCAAGGGACTATCCCAGTGTGACACTGAAAGATTTTAAGTATGTTGGATTCTAAGTATCGGGCAATTTAAGAGCTAAAGGCCTGGGGTACAGCGCATTTGGCTGCAATGGTCATGTTTCTAAAAAGGATTTTCTTTTGCTTCTAGTAAACAGCAGGTGAAATTGACCAGAAGGATGTGGATTGATTGGGTAGGTCTCTGGAGAGTTAATGTGCTTGTGCAGTCTACAGAGATAATGTGTATTTCAGCTTGGGGCGAGGAGGTCATTGTTGGTGGAGCTCAGAAAGGCAGAGGGGCAATAAGTTGCAACAAGTTTTGAGAGAGCAGAGCGGAGTTCTGATCTGCCTGACTCAGAGTACACAATAAGATAGTTAATAAGATAGTTAATAAGATAGTTAAAAAAGATTAACAATGTTTTAAAGCAAAACAGTCTAGACTGAAGACAAGGAAAAGGCTGAAACAGCCTAGTTGATGTAGATATATAAAGACATTCACAGAGTTATAAGTGTTTCCAACCAGAGCCAAATCTGTTTTATAAAGCAAGTAGTACTCGATGCCCTGCTAGTTTTAAGGTGGATTAAGAGCTGTATGTTTATTTCCTTGTTGTTTAATGGGAAATCGCATAGTTATGCTAACGGGTAATTGGTAGCTGTTCTTTTCAGGTATGAAGTTAAAAGCTTAATATTGTATTCATAATAAAGTTCAGTTTTAGAAATACCAAAGCCCTATTTTTTCATGCAATCACACCTGGAGCGAATCATTCTTTCCACATAGTCTTCAAATAAACTAAAATATTGGGGTTTCAGCCCAGTATCCTAGTCACTGTTGGGTCTGGTCTAGGATTGCAATACCAGTCAAATCACAGTCCATTAGCACAGACTGAAAAATCACATTCCTTTGCCAATTTCACCTTGCTGCTAAAGGCACCCAGACCCTGCAATAAAAAAATATATATAACCACTGCATTCAAACACACTAACCCCGGGCTTTTGACCCTTACGTTGCCCAATTCTTAGAATCCAATACTCCAAAAAAGTCTTCCAGTCATCACAATTAATTAAAAGATGAAGAATATTTCAAATAAAAAGGTAACATTTGTTTTAAATAGTTGAAACAATAGAGATGCGCCTCAGTTGTTACAAGCACTCATTACTTTTCGCACAAATGTGCGATCTTGTGGGATTTCAGTTTTTTCAACTTAGACTCCATTTTGTGGTCATTCTCACTTCCCATCCAATTGTTTTGGCTCGTCACATTCACCAACAGCTGTATTCCATCCGATGTCCTGAGATATGGTTACCACTTACGAGGTGTGTATCTACAAACTCTTTCACTCATATAACGACAGTACTGATGGCAAACAATCCCCAGAAAGCACTTTCGCCAATCACTTTAAAAAATCTGGTGGTTCTTGTACCACTCCCAGTAGCAGCAAGTGCAATTGTCCAATCCACAATCCCTCGTTCTTCCCATCTTTCGTGCTATCTTTTTCAACTGTACACCACACAGTAATGTAGTCTCCGCTCTGAGATCTGCTTCAACACCAGGTTTTGTTTGAAGACTGCCAAACAGAAAACTGTTTCATTTGAAAAGAGCCTTGGTGGTTTTCTCCATTCACTAATTCATACTCTTATCAGTTGCCAAACAAAATAAAGATGGACCTCACCACACTGTAATCAGCTTTCTATTTACCCTGTGCTTCTTAGTTGTTCATCCCTTTGGCAACCCTCGGTTCCATGGGTCATTCTTGGGATCAAATGATGTCATAGTCAAGAAACCAATTAAACCAGTTTCAAAATGCTCCCCAGAACATTTTGCGCTTAAATCGACATTGTATAAAAGAAAATACAGGCTGTCACAGCAAATGGGTCACCGCAGTATTACTTGGCAAGTTAACTCTGAAAGGGTTCGACATACAGATTGTCACATGGGTCTGGTGAAGACTTTCATGACAACATTCCCAAGAACCAAGAGTACCTCGGTTTTGAACATTCGGTTTCTGTGGCCATCAGAGTTTGAATTTGATTATAAAATCCATGGGATAACCTAGCACAGAACGTAATCTGACCACGTAAAATTAAATTAATAAAATCCAAGAGGAATGGGGGGGGGACAGCTCAGCATTATTGTGAAGACACCAAAAGGTGTGGAGAGGCAGATCAGCATCACTGTAAAGAGAGTAGGAAGAGTGGGAGGCAGGTCAGCATCACAGCAAAGAGAGTGGGAGGCAGGTCAGCATCACAGCAAAGAGAGTGGGAGGCAGGTTATCATCACTGAAGTGAGAAGGAGAGAAGAAAAATCAAACTGCGACACGATTGGAAAGTTGTGCATTGATTCGTTGGTGAGTATTGCTGCTGCTTCTCCATTCTTAGAAGGGAAGTGTTGACGAGTGGCAGGAAAGAGCGAGAGCAGAGCGGGATTCTCAGTCATTATCAGGGACAAGTCTGTGGGTTCACAGCCGTTGTTCGGGAAGAAATATTGTGTGGCATCCCAGAGAAATAAGTAGGTGATTGGCTGGTGAGTATTTCCTATGAATCCTTTCTAAACAAAGGGCTTAGAGCGGTGTGATGACTGGAAGACTTCAGGAATATTGGATTGTAAGTACTGGGCAATTTAAGGATTAAAACCCTGGGGTGGAGCCAAGGAATAGAGAGAGAGATTTTGAAATGCTTTAGAGAAGCAAGTTTTTGGAGAAATTTTTGGAGAGAGGAATTCAATTCTGATCTGCATGTTGCGGAGTCCATAATTCATCCAAAGCAAGATTGAGCTCTAAGTTTCTTTTCTTGTTGTTTAATAGGAAATTGAGTAGTGTTTTTGTTTTTAAAAATACCAAAGCCCTATTTCTTCCAGGATGCAATCACTCCTGGAGTGAATCATTCTTTGCGCACAGTCTTACAAATAATCTAAAATATTGGGGCTTCAGTCCAATCTCCTAGCCACTCTGGTGGTCTGGGCTGGGATGGTAAAAGCTTGTAGTTGGAAGCAGTAGCGTGCAGGCAATATACAATAGTTACTCAGGAGTTAGAAGCAGTTTTAATTCTTCTAACCTTTCTTGGGTAACTATTCATCCGAGAGTCAGAACCATCCAAAGTCTCCAACTTATATCAGATAATTGAATAGTTCCCAATGCAGGGTAACTATCTGGACAATTGTTATACAGTCCTTGCGTGGGACGTGCGGGGCAATCTCCTTGTGCATTTTCTCAAGTGCATTCAGAAAACACTAATCCACGACAAAATTAATAGTCACATGGACAAATGCAGGTCAATTAAAGAATGCCAGCATATATTTAAGTGAATATCATGTCTAACTAACCTTGAGATTTTTTGAAGAGGTAACAGAAAGAGTTGACACAGGAAATGTGTCATACATGGACTTCCAAAAGGCGTTTGATAAACTGCCACACAACACACATTTGAGCCATGTCAGAGCTCACTGAATAAAAGGGAAGTAGTAACATGATTATGAAATTTGGAAACTTTTTTTAAAATAAATTTATTTAGCGTGGTCTATTCACCTATCTTGTACATATTTGGGTTGTGGGGGGTCAGACCTACAGACACGGGAGAATGTGCAAACTCCACACGGATAGTGACTCAGGGCAAAGATCGAACCCTGGTCCTCAGTGCCTTGAGGCAGCAGTGCTAACCACTGTGCCACCGTGCCACCCTGAAATTTGGAAACATACAGTCGTGGTTAATGTATGTATTTTGGTCTGGAGCAAAGCTCACCGGGCAGTTCCACAGGGATCAGTGTTGGTACCCCTGCTTTACATTATATTTTAATGCATAGATCTTGGTGCATGAGCACAATTTAAAAATTTGCAGGTGATACCAACTTCAGGAGGATAGTGTAGAACTTGAATAAGACATAAGCAAGTTGGTGGAATGGGCAGACAACTAGCAGATGAAGTTCAATGTGTAGAAATGTGAATTGATTAATTTTAGTTGGAAAAACAGAGAGATAATATGAACTAAATGATACAACTGTAATGGGCATGCAGGAGCAGAGGGACCCTGGATTTTTGCTGAAGTCATTGCTGGTGGCAGGCCAAGTTTAGAACGTGGGTAATACATCATATAGTACCCTAGGCTTTTTTCATAGGGGTAAAGAGAGTGCAACAGCAAAGAGACCTAGTTGACCTTGTATTAGTCACTAGTTCAGCTTCAGCTGAAGTACTGCATCAAATTCTGGGCTCTGACTTTAGGAAAATGCGAAGGCATTGAAGAGAGTGCAAAAAAGATTCAGGAGAATGGTTCCAGATATGAGGCACTTCAGTTTTGAAGACAAGTTGGAGACGTTGGAGCTATTTTCCTTTAAGAGAGAGCGGAGATTTGATGGATGTATTCAAAAATCATATGGGGGTTGGACAGAGTAGATAGGGAGAAACTGTTCACGCTCAGCAAAGGGAACAAGCAGGCATAGATTTACAGCACAAGAGACAAAAGAAAACACTTGATTCCACAGCAGGGTTCGGAATGCACTGCCTGAGAGTGTGGTGGATGCTGGTTTCATCGAGGCATGCAAAAGGAATTAAGACAATTTTCTGTATGTGCAGATTACGGGGATAAGATAGGCAAATTGCTCATTCAAGAGCTGGTGCAGACACTACAGCACTTTTGCCCTGCAGCAGTTTTGATTCTGTCAATTTAGTTATCCAGATTCCAGTATAAGGGTTTTGGATAAAATATCACATAAAATTTCCATTGGCAGTCATGAACATACAACATAGGATTCATTCAGATAAAGTTGAGGAGAAAAGTCACTCAAAATGACATGACCAGCTCAGAAGAAAGCCAGAATTTACATGGTTAATGTTACATGTCAAAGGGCGACAGAAATGTATTCTCACAAGACATTTGGAAAGGTTCCATGCAACAGACCACCAAAAATGAAATTGGAATTGGAGGAAACTTTGTGACATGGGAGGGGTGGCACAGTGGTTAGCACTGCTGCCTCGTGGCACTGAGGACTCCGGTTTAACCCATGCCCTGGGTCACTGTCCGTGTGGAATTTGCATTTTCCCCTCTCCCCGAGTATGTGTGGGTCTTACCCCCACAAACCTAAAGATGTGCAGCGTAAGCAGATTGGCCACTCTAAATTGCCCCTTAATTGGAAAAAAATTAATTCAGTACTCTAAATTTATTTTTAAAAAGTTTGTGACATTGGATGCTAGTTGGTTGAGAGTAAGTTAGAGTAAAGATAAAGGACATTCTTCAATTGGCCTTTGACAAATGGTGCTCTCCAGGCCTCAGGTTTGCACTGTATGTGTATGTGTAATATTTCCATATATAACATATATATATGTACATTTCAATTACTTGGATGAGTGAAAAGAGAGCGTTATGTACACATTTTCAGGTGTCACCAAGTTCGGAGAAATATATACTAAGTTGTGTATATGGAGGTAGAAAGTTGAACAGGTCAGATTATGCAAGTGGCCAAAACTGGTAGATAGAATTCACCATAGTAAAGTGTGGGATCATCAGCTTGGAAACAGAAAAAGAAGCAATTGTAATATATCCTGAATGATGAGCGACAATGAGCTGTGGAGAGGGCCCGAGTGTCAATATTTACCCATCACTAAAAACTAGTGCACTGATCCAAAAATAAATCCAACAGGCAGCACGGTAGCATAATGGTTAGCAGAGTTGCTTCACAGCTCCAGGGTCCCAGGTTCGATTTCCGGCTTGGGTCATTGTCTGTGCGGAGTCTGCACGTTCTCCCAGTGTGCGCGTGGGTTTCCTCCGGGTGCTCCGGTTTCCTCCCACAGTCCAAAGATGTGCAGGTTAAGTGGATTGGCCATGCTAAATTGCCCTTAGTGTCCAAAAAGGTTAGGTGGGGTTACTGGGATAAAGGGGATAGGGTGGAGGAATGGGGCTTAAGTAGGGTGCTCTTTCCAAGGGCCGGTGCAGACCCGATGGGCTGAATGGCCTCCTTCTGCATTGTAAATTCTATGAAAGTGATAATGAAATGTAAAGCTTTGTCTCAATCATGTTGGAATAGAAAAGTGAGAAATTGAAACTGTACTTGTAAAGCTTTGGTCAGACCCCATTTGGAGTAGTGTGTTCAAATTTGGGGGGCACATCTTAGGGGCGATACACTGACCATGGAGACCATGAAGTGTAGCCTCACCAGGATTGCAGGATTAAAATGATGAGGAATTATACACACTTGGTTATTTACATTACTGAGTTGAGCAGGTCAAGTCACAATCTTATCGACGGGTTAGACGGGATAAATATGGAGATGCTATTTCTTAGAGTGGTGGATCCAGAACAAGAGGGCTTGATCAGTCCAGAAGGCAAACATCATCAAGCAAAGGCAAGATAGCATCAACCTGGTGCAAGTCATCCAATGGCCATCCTTTTCTTGGGCACATACCCTTCACCCCCAGAATGACAAATTGGAATATCAGACTTGAATAAAGATATTTCAGAAGTGGGACGCAGAAGCACACAAATATTTAGTTGAATAAAGCAAACCCAGAATAGTTGTGTGTCTTGGTTGTAGGACAACAAGGCAAAGTGCAGTTTTCAGTGCAACTTTAGAATAGGTTCCAGGAAATACTTCCTCATATAAATGGTAACCAAACCAGAGGAACAGGTGATCAGCAGCAAGAACAAACAAGAAGGGTGGAGTTGAGTCCAGGCCACTGGCTTCACTCAAGTAGTGAGTACACAAAACATCAAAGTAAAGGACCAATCAAATGAACTAAAAGGCCATCTGAATGACACTGGTGTTCACATTTCTCTCTCCCTCTTTCCCCCCTCCCCACCACCAATCGCATCTTACAACATGGTCAAATTAAATGCAACGGCTCTGAAATCAAGAGAAACATGTACAACAAACCTTTGCCACAGTTAAAGAAAGATTCAAATTTATGGAGCACCTGTGACGGCCTCAGAACATCCTAAATCGCTTTACAGCCTACTAAATACATTTGAAGCTCACATTGTAAAGTAGGAAACAGGGCAGCCTATTTGCACAGAGCAAGCTCTCATTAATATCAATGAGATATATCCTGCATTAGTGATGTTAGTTTAGGGATAAATACTGGTTAAGACTGAGGGGAGAGCTCCCCTACTCTTCAAAATGGTGACTTGGCATATTTTACATCCATCGGAGATGGTTGGTGAAGCCTTATTTTTATGTCACATCCATGTGGCTGCATCTCCAACAGTGCAGCATCTCTCAGCACACTACATTGTATTGTAACACTGAATTTTGTGCTCAGGTCTCTAGAGCGGGACTTCAACCCAGGGCCTACTGACTCATAAGAGTGCTATCAATAAACTTTTTCTAACATGCCAATTCTTTTTGCTGCTGTCTAATTGTTCACTATGATAGAAACAATCGAACTGTTCAAAATGGAGACCACACTGAATGAAACAGAAAACTTAAAGATGAGCTTACAAAAGCAGACACATGAATGTAATTCCACGAATTATTCACTGATCATAAAAAAGAAACGGTTTGGGGTTGAATCAATTTATACCTTTCTTTTCACTGGAATGTTTCCAGTTTTCGTTTTGGACTCAAGGGCACATGGCCCTTATATAATCAAAACATCGTGTGTTATGATCCCTGATGGTGCACATACTGGACAGGATGATCCCAGAATGGAACCGTGACCCAAAGTACGGTAACCTTTACTTTTTATAAAACATGGAGGAACAGAGTCACAGGACCGCAAATTATTAAACATGAAAAAATGGATGATACAATGCTCCTTTACTCCCTGCTTGTCTTTAACAATTACACACAGATTTTAAGATTAACACGGATTACGAAGTACACCTTAAGCTAAAATGGTCCCATTGTCTCACAAAGTTCCCTTTAAGCACACAAGATAATTGTGGTAAGGGACACTCTCCTCTCTGAACCCAAGTGAATGGCTGTGGATTACTCCTCAAAATCACCCCCAGATGATTCTTATACCATGAACCATATTATTTCACTAAACTCCAGCTTCCACAGGAGTGCTTTCAAAAAAGTCACACTTACAAATCTCCTTTTAAATCATACTTTCCCTCCACTGCTCCCATCAAACTTTCAGGTTTTCACCTCTCCCTTCAGGTTTCCTTTGTCTCAAAGGGTTTTACTCAAACTTCACGGTCCAGACACCGATTTCCACAATTATTTCAAATAATGTCTCCCAAACTGTGGCAATTTCTCACAAACCTAAACACGACTGCAGATATCATTCTGGCCTCTCACAATCCAATGCCTTTTCAACTGTCTGTGACTTTACTGAACAGTAAGCTGTCTGGTTCCCAGTTTCCTCTATTCTATTCACTTCAGACTTCTTGGAAACTTCTCTTCATTTCTCAATTATTCTCAACTAGCTGGTCTTCAGATTTCCGGCATCTGTTTTCTTAACCATTACTCCACAGTATGGCTTTTCTTCTGGCAAGGCTGTGAGAGATGCTCCCTCTTTAGACTTCTAAAACCAATTGCTTCGAGCAGAGTTGAGAGAGCTGCCTTCTCTCTCATTACCTATCTCAAGCTGCAATCAAATTAGCTCAACAAAAACTTAAAAGCTGCTCTACCTTACACAGCCCCCGTTGCTAAACAACCACTGCTGGTTTATTTACTCATCATGCCCTCTCTAAGCACAATAGAATCACATTTGGAATTGAAACCAAACCCCATATATACAAACACCTTTGTCCAGCACTTCCAGGCACAGAAACATTAAATTAAACACACTTAAAACTATAACTAATTTTAGGGGCAGCACGTGGCAGTGGTTAGCACTGAGGACCCGAGTTAGAATCCCAACCCTGGGTTATTGTCCATGTGGAGATTACACATTGTCCCTGTGCCTGTGTTGGTTTCACCTCCACAACCCAAAGATGTGTAGGTGAGGTTGATTGCCCCTTAATTGGGAAAAAATTGGGTACTCTAAATTTAAAAAAAAACTAATTTCTACGGTTTACCAATACAAATAAAAAATCTCATAAAACTACCTTTATTTTCGCAACAAATGTGATGAGAAAAACCTTTTAACACAGCAAGTGGTTCAGGAGGTTCAGGTGTGGAATGCGCTGAGTGGAAATGCGTTGGAGGCAGGTTCAATCGAGGAATTCAAGAAGGATTTTAATGATTATTTGAATAGAAACAATGTGAAAAGGTATGAGGAAAAGACACGAGAAGACACTAAGTCATATTGTTCATTTGAAGAGTTGGCGCAGGCTCGATGGGAAGAATGGCCTCATTTGCACTGTAACAGCTCTTGCGATTGTGATAATGTTTGCACTATAATGTTACATTTTTCTTAAAACATAGTAAAGCCCACATCATGTAAATAAACAACAATCATCGAAACTCCACAGTGCAGGATCCTCCAGCAGAGCACCCCTAACGGAGGCCCACTCCCCCATCCCTGACCAGCAATCTCACCCAACCCACATATCCCTGGACACCAAGGAGAAATTCAGCATCGCCAATCCACCTAACCTGCACATCTTTGGACTGTGGAAGGAAACCGGAGCACCCAGAGGAAACCCATGCTGACACGGGGAGAATGTAAAACTCCACACAAACAGACACCAAGGTCGGAATTGAACCCGGGTCTCTGATGCTGCAATACAGCAGTGCTAACCACTGTGCCATCTTTTCCTGTTTTCTCTGAACATGAATGAAACCTCTTGAGCAGCCAACAACAAACAAGTCAATGCTTATTGAGGCTTCTGGCAAGATATTCTCAAGACTGGTAAGCAAGTAACCCGGGAGAAAAGTAAAGTTACTCTGAAGCGCCCCTGAGATGTCTTCTCTAATGACAATGATTTTGACTGGTCAACTAATGAAGAATCAGTCGATAACAATTCAATTATTTCAGTAGATCTGCCACAAGTGGCTATTGGATGTTGAAAATGCAGAAAGATTGAATAACTGAACAAATATTGAATAACAAATGCATATCATGTAAATGAGGCAGTGCTAACATTAGAATGCAAGTAAAGAATAATAGTAATTTTTCATGAACAATTTTCAACTGTAAAAAGAAATCAATATACTTCCCCTTGAAAGTTAAAGCGTAACTTGTTATGGACATTAAACCTAATGGTAGGGCAGCACGGTGGCGCAGTGGTAGCACTGCAGTCTCACGGCACCGAGGTCCCAGGTTCGATCCCGGCTCTGGGTCACTGTCGGTGTGGAGTTTGCACATTCTCCTCGTGTTTACGTGGGTTTCGCCCCCACAACCCAAAGATGTGCAGGGTAGGTGGATTGGCCACGCAAAATTGCCCCTTAATTGGAAAAAATGAATTGGGTACACTAAATTTATAAATAAATAAATAAATAATACCTAATGGTGCCATGAACGGACTACTTCTAATAATTTTCCACCTTGCTCATTGGTCTTACGTACAAAGGTATTTCCTTAGTGCAGAAATAAGTCCTTATTTCCAAATGCATAGCAAATTAAAATATTATGGATGCTTCAACATAATTAGAATAAATAATCTAATTGAGCAGTTCACATGTAACTGAACAAAAAGGGACACTTTGAATCTGCTCTGGTGTATGATCCACATAAAAGAACTGTTACTTCCTATGATTAGCTGTGATTTAATGGATTGGGTTTAACCGGGAATGCTGTACTCACCAATATCAGCACCAGCTACTGACCAAGTAGAAAGCATCGCTTCTAATTTTCCCAGGCTAAACTGTAGCTTGCGTGCTCACCTCAGAGTATACTGTTAAAATAAATACTATTAAATCAAAGGTAGGTCATACTTGTTGCAGAGATGGCAGGATTTTTTCGGAGGAGGGGCTGGTCTTGGTGCAGATGCTGAGAGTCCAGTAAGGCAAAGGGTGGAACAGAAGAGCTGGGTTGAGCCTTTCCTCTGATAGGCAGTTTGTCCCTTCTTTAGAATCTTCTTGCATCCTGAACAAGTGACCCGTACACTCATAGGAGTTGAAGCTGGCTGCCCACTGCCACCTGCAGGTGACTTTGCTGAGCCAAGAGTATTTGGCGTATTTGGTTGCACCAACTGTGACACTGCAATACAATAAGACAATGTCTGAAAATAAGGCAAACACACTGGAACAAACTTGAAATTGCAATGAGCTTGTGCCTATTTTGTGTTATTTTCATTAAGCATATAAACACTCCTTTTTCGATTTTTCTCCCCTTGCTCCGCACACTAAGTGCAGCCTTCATTGATGATTCTCCAAGTAGGAGTCTTATATTCTAACCCCTGGAATGAGCGACAGAAACGCTCGTCATAAAACAAATGGCAACAAAACAGAAAATAGTGGACAATCTGAGCAGGTCTGACAGCATCTGTGAAGAGAGAAGGGAGCTCACGTTTCAAGTTTGGATGACTCTTTGCAGAAGAGTTTGCCAATCTTTGCAGCTATTGGGAAAGGTACTGCCGCTAGCAAAATAATTACGAACAATAACTTCAAAATAACAACATCAGGTCAACTGCTCTAAAAGTGCATGATTCACAATGGTTTAAAATTTTATGTTTATTTATATTGTAAAGTTATGCTATCAAATATTTGTTTTTAAAAAAAAAAAGAGGAAAATGTAGAAATCTTCCAGGAAGCACAGGATTCAGCAGGTTTACATAGTAAAACAGCCAGGACTTGGGTTTGTTGTCAGCCAGGAATAGCATGAGCTCTACAACAGCTCAAGAAGAAAAACAGCCTGCTCCTGATCAACATCTAGTGACCCCAGTTGGAACTGCATATCTGTAGGTAAGAAATGGGCTTAGCTGAATTTGGAAGGTCCCATAGCTTAAACGCCTGCTGACCAACACTGCCAAAATTGGCAGGCCAACCGACACCTATGGAACCACACTCCAGCCAGGAGGTGGAAATCAGCAAAGAAAAAAGATTGCTAAATATTTGGCAGATATTTCTTTATGAATACAATTTCCTCTGTTGATGCAATAATTTATTTTAAAGGGGTTAGTGTAGAATTAAGTATTAATAAGTAGGGGGCGGCACGGTGGAGCATGGTTAGCACTGCTGCTCACAGCGCTGGGGACCCGGGTTCGATCCCGGCCCCAGGTCACTATCCATGTGGAGTTTGCACATTCTCCCCGTGACTGTGTGGGTCTCACCCCACAACCCAAAGATCTGCAGGGTGGGTGGATTGGCCATGCTATATTGCCCCTTAATTGGAAAAAACAAATTGGGTACTCTAAATTTGTAAAAAATATTAATGAGTCATGTTCTTCACAGTAGCACGCTCAAAATTTGAATTTAATAAATTCAATTAAAGATCTCAATATTTGCTAACAGACCAAATTAAACAATTACATCCACAGTAATGCTCTAATTTACTTGCACATTATTTCATTTGCAATATATTCAATAGCACTTGCAGTAACTGATGCAATAAAATCATTTTTGCTCTACTGTACAAGTGTGAAGAATGATATATTTTATAAAATAATTGAGTCAGCAGAATGGAGCAGGCCTAACTCATTATATTACTGAGTCAGGAGACGCATGTTTCAAGTAGGCTTACATTAACAATGCAATGAAGTTACTGTGAAAATCCCCGAGTCGTCTGTCCGGGTACATAGAGAGAGAATTCAGAATGCCGAATTCACCTATCAAGCACGTCTTTTGGGACTTGTGGGAGGAAACCGGAGCACCTGGAGGAAACACACGCAACACGGCGAGAATGTGCAGACTTCACAGACAGTGACCCAAGCTGGGAATTGAACCTGGGAACCTGGTGCTGTGAAGCAACAGTGCTAACCACTGTGCTACCAAATAGCAATCGCGGGAATAGCACGAGTATGGACATGAGTAAATGAGAATGAGATCCAATTCCAGTGTCAGCCTAACTCTTAGGTAATGATTAAAAATGAGCTTCAAGACAATCATGTAGCCAGCCGTCGCACAGGGAAACTTAAATGCAAGGCAATAAATACAAACAACAGTTACCAAAATTCCCTTTCAAATGAGGAATTAATTTCAGAATGTTTGTTTTATTGACCTTTCTGCTTGGTTCTGATGTTCTAGTTTTATAATTATATCGCAACTTGCAGTGGAAGTACATAATACATTCATTGCTGGAATTTTACTGGAAATGACTGGATACAACAGAATCCAGAAGCAAAATAACGTGGATGCTGAAAATCTGAAACAGAAAATGTTGGAAATACTATTCAGATCTGGCAGCATCTGTGGGGAAGAGAAATAGTTAACATTTCAGGTCAATGACCTTTCCTCAGATCTGTAAATGTTTGAGTTGTAATAGGTTTTAAGCAAGTGAAAAGAGGAGGTTGGGAAAAGGAACAGAAGGGAAGGTCTGTAATTGGGTACAAGGTAGGAGAGATTAAATGGAAAAAGATTCCATGGTGCTAGTCCAATGAAAATGGGAAGGCAACAAAATACATGTCGAGAGGAGACGTGAATGGCAGAAGGGGAGAAACAATAGAGTAAACCAAAAAACAGCAAAGAAATGGGAAACGAAATAGGAGCAGAGGAAAAGGTGTTGACCTGCCAAGTTAACTCAGTTGCTCTCGCCAAAGATGCTTCCAGACCTGAATATTTCTGCCATTTTCTGTTTATACTGCGCAATCCAGTTATTGTGATTAATTTGAACTGTAAACTTCTCAGCCTTTCCGCTTTGATATGCTGCTCAGATTGCTCTTATCCCAAATCTGGCTTTGTAAAGGAGGCACTGATCAGTTTTTACCAGTAATTTTAGCAGCTGAACAGGGTTATGCCAGAATGCTGGGATACGGCAAAGAGAGTAAATGGTATAAACCACACGCATTAATAGGGCTCTCATTCTGAACCATGTATTTGAGAGACGCTCTGCTGTTGAAGAGTCTAATTCCCGATATTTAAACGGCAAGCCAATGATGAGCAACAACACTTCAACTATAAATTAGATTAGCAAGGCTAAAACTGAGGCAACTATCGAATGAAATTACTAAACTGCTCAGTGCAACAGAACAGCAGTGACAATTATAAATGACCCCTATAAAAGTAGCAGAAAGATTTTGATCATACAATATTATGAACCGAGACCAGAGGCCCCAAGAGTGGCTAGGATACTGGACCAAAACCCCAATATTTTAGTTTATTTCAAAGACTATGCGGAAAGAATGATTCACTCCAGGAGTGCTTACATGAAGAAATAGGACTTGGGTGTTTAAAACAAACTTCATTTTGAATACATATTAAACTTTCTAACTTCACACCCAAAAAGAACAGCTTACAATTACGCCTTAAACACTACTACTCAATTTACCTTTGAACAACAAGAAACATACTGCTCTCAATCGATCTTAAAAATCAGCATGGCAAGTAATAATTGCACCACAGAACAGATTTGGACTCCTGTTAGTACCCCTTCAGACTCTGGCTGAACATCTTCAAAAAGCTGGTTCACTGCTCTGCTTTACATATTACTCTTTTATAACTATCTTACTGTGAGACAGTTGTGGACTCTGCGTCAAGCAGATCGGAATTCAACTCCTCTCTCCAAAGCCTTCTCCAAAAACTGCCTCTCTAAAACTTTTCAAAATGTCTCTCTCTATTCCTTGGCTCAACCCAGTGATTACCTCATCTCTTCAAGCTGAAACCCAAATGATCTCTGCAGGTTGAAAAACACATCAACTCCCCAGGGACTTTCCCAGTCAAGCCACAGTCCATTAGTCTAGACTCAAAAACACATTCCTTTGTCAATGTCATCTTCTGGCTGCTAAAACATGACCAGTGCAGTCAAACACACTCTACCCCCAGGCTTTTAACCCTTAAATTGCCCAATACTTATAATCCAATATTCCAAAAGCCTTCCCAGTCGTCACAATAAGCAAACGGTCACTATAAACAGTTAACAACAAATCCGAACATTTTAAATGGAAGATGTTTAGTGGTACGGAATCTTTTGTGAGCCTTTCAGACATTCCAGTATAAATACATCTCCACTAATCCTAACCTGTTTGGAATGAAGGCAGTTTAAGTTAGCAATTCATCATTCACAATTTGATACATGGAATACTGGCCCTTTTAATGAAAATGTAAGCACAACAAACCATTTGAATCTTAAATCTTGAGGCAAAGTTCTATTTATGTACAGCAGCACTGGATCAGGGGAGTGCAGCTGATGAAAATGTGTTCCAATCATTCAGCCTTGTGATATTTAAAAATTAATTCTCCCTTGTGACTCTTCATTCCTGGCCTCATTCCCAAGGCTGGTGTTTTATGAAGAATTTTTAAGGTCGGAAGGGAACAGGAATGCTCGAAAACTAGCTGTGTGTGTCAAACAGTTCCTCAGAATTTTCAACAAGAGCGCCTTTTAGCATTTTCACCATTGTTCAGATTACTATCCTGTGCAATGCAGCATCATTCAGGTTGATGGTATTCGATCGCACAATTAATTTTTAAAATTGTGTTTTGTTAATGCAGAGCTTTTTTGCCACACCTTTAAGACACCTCCTTCCATAGAGAAAGTCATTGATCACCAAATCAACAACAGTATTGTACAATGCTTACCAAGGGGACTGCCACTCACTGAGAACACGGCGCTGATTCGGATATCAGACTCCTGAGGCTTGGAATGTTGGCCATATGCCTGAAATAAAAAATATACTTTTGCTTTCACAGTTGCAGAAAAGAATCAGCCTTGGACTTTGCTGATGCTTGCACTTCTTAAATTTCTGAAAAGTTAAGCTTAAGATGTGATAACTTCATTGGAGTTACTTTAGTTCACCAACATACCACTGATGAACAAGAAAAATGTTTTTGAAAAATTACGCTGAGTTGACAACATTCTGGTCTCTGGATCCAACCTAGGTTCTGAGCACACAATCTGTGCGGTACTAATGTGCCATCCTTCAAAAAAGATGTTAAATTGATGGAAAAACAGAATGCTGCAGTTACTGAAAATCCAAAACAAAAACAAAGTGCTAGAAACGTTCAGCAGACAGGCAGCATCCATGGAGAGAGAAACCAAGCCAATGATTACCTCTCATCAAAACTCTGGTCTGATGAAAGGTCATACATCTGGAACAATGGCTCTGTTTGTTTCTAACATTTTCAGTTAATGGTAAATTAATGCCCTGCCCAAGTGTTCAGGTAACTCTTGAGGTCTCATGGGCACTATTTGGAAAAAGTGCATATTTTACCCATGTCCTGGCCAATACATTTGGTCTTCCAAAGCAAATTATTAATTCTCATTGGTGTGGGCAGGAATATACTAAAAGCTAAATTTTGGTCAAAACTTCACTTCAAAATACTTTGCTGTGAGATATTTCTGAAAAACATTATAAGGTACATAAATGCAAGTCTTTATTTTAATTGTAGCAATTCATAATACCTTATATGTGGCAGCCCTGTCACTGGAGAACCATGGCAGGGACTGAGAATGATAAAGAGACACTTATCACATTACATCGATTTCCGAGTGGATTAAAAATTCTGCCTGTCACAACACTACACTATATAAACCAATCTGGTGACGGTTTAATTAACTTTTATTTAAATGGGAAAGCAAGATTTACATTTATCTAATAGATTACATTATGCTTGTATTCCTCATTTCACTGGTTTCAAGTTTTAATATTTGTGTGATTACAATCAAACTTAACTATACCTGTAAAAAATCGGGCTCATCCTTAATTCTTGCACCGTCTTGTGGTGCCAAGGCTTTCTCATATCCTTCATCCAAAGGTTCATCTTTTATTTTCATACCTGGCATAAAACTGGAGTTGGGAGTGCTTTTAAGAGCTTCAGTATGTCGGTGTGAATTTAAGCTCTTTTCCTAGGGAAAAAAAAACACTTTTCTGTGAAGATTCTTCAAAACATATTGAACTTTTAACTCACCAGCATTTCAGAGCTCAATCTCGATCCACAGCTGGAAAATTGAATGTCAAACTTTTTTTTAAACAATTTTACCCAATTTGGTTTTATATTTGCATCTTCAGAGCAGAAAATGCCAGCACTAACTCATTAGGTAAAAATTTTCCTTTATTCATCAGGCTGGAGAAGGTAAGTTCCCCATCCGTGGGTTGGAAGAAGGCTTTCACAGGACATGGAAGCTGTTTGCCAACTTGTTTCAAAACCTGTTCATCGCCAGCAACAATAAAGTCGGTGGGCGGTGGAATAAGGAAGAGAAAGGAAGGTTGGGGGGGGGGGGGGGGGGGGGGGGGAGGGGGGGACAAATGCACCCAAAAAAAAACCATGACAGACAGAAGAGAAATAACCACAAGAGACATGTTGCTAGAAAATTCATTGAATCACAATGTATGTAAAGTATTGTATGTACATGTTTCGGTCATGTCTGACCATGTAAAGTTTGCAATGAAATTCAAAAAACCGTAATAAAAATATTTTTTAAAAATAAATTTTCCTTTGCTGGCTAGCTATGATCTTTTGTCAAGATGGATTTTCTTTTAATATTTTGTGTTATTCTGTAAAGAAGGCTGTGTGTGTGTGGGTGTGGGGGCTAAGTGGGGAAAGTTTCAAGACAGCTTGGTTGGGAGAGTTGAGATGGGTAACGGTGCTACATGCATGCATTTTTAATAAGAGGCTATGGTGAAGTGGATCTTTAAGTAAATAGGCTAGGTTTAGAAATTTACATTCAGATATAGACAGGAATTTGGCTTCTAGGCACTTAAATTTCAACATGGAATAAGGAGGTTTAACAACTTATAATGGTTTCACAAGTAAACAATGAGGGGTCATTTGACACAAATGGGGAGGTAATAAAAAGAAAAAAAATTTCTAGATTTTTGGAAAAGCTGAGTTCAAAGAGGTACTGAGGACAATGGAATCGAAGATTAAAGCAAACAAGGGTATTTAAGGAGATGTTGAGTTGAATAGTGTTGGCTGTGTGGGGAAGACATCTTGGGAATAGCTCTGTGCTGAGAGAAGGTACAAAATCTGAAGTAGCAATCCAGAAACCAGAAAAGTCTGTTTTCAGAAAGCAGGCTTTGTTCTGAATTCTCTTGCATTTCCACAAGAGTGGAATAGAAAAAAAATGGGATATGGTCTGTAAGACGAGTTTCCCTCTATGATTTGGCTTCCAGAGCAAATGTCATATGCTGTGGTCATAACGCTTGAAAAATTCTCATCGGGTTAACAAAATATTAGACAAATATGATCCTTTGTGAGGTTTGCAAGTAATATATCTAAAACTACCAATTAATGCAACATTACATTCCCATAATATGCTTGACTTATGAATAGTTTATGTTAATGATCCAGTTAGGGAGGCTTTATTTAAAATATCAATCTGAATCTGCTTTAAAGTTCAATAAAATGTTTTTTTATTAAATTTTTAATAATTTTTATTGAACAATTTTGACTTTACACAACAACATCAAACCATACTAAAATACCAACGATAACAGCAATAACAACAATCATAAACCTTCGCCCCTCCTTAATGAACAACGCAACATATTAACAACAACTTAAGTTAACCCAGTGTTAAATTACATAACCGCAGCGGAAAAAAAATATAGAAACTATAGTTAGGAACACCCCCCCCCCCCCCCCCCCCCCCGGGGGCCCGGGTTGCTGCTGACCAAGGTACCTATCTTTGAGCCAGGAAGTCCAAAAAAGGCTGCCACCGTTTATAGAACCCTTGTACTGATCCTCTCAGGGCAAATTTAACCCTTTCCAACTTTATAAATCCAGCCATGTCATTGACCCAGGTCTCCACACTTGGGGGCCTCGCATCCTTCCACTGTAGCAAGATCGTCCGCCAGGCTACTAGGGACGCAAAGGCCGGGACACCGGCCTCTTTCGCCTCCTGCACTCCCGGCTCCGCCGCAACTCCAAAAATCGCGAGTCCCCACCCTGGTTTGACCCTGGATCCAACCACCCTCGACACCGTCCCCGCCACCCCCTTCCAGAATTCTTCGAGTGACGGACATGCCCAGAACATGTGCATGATTCGCTGGACTCCCCGAACACCTGGTGCACCTGTCCTCACCCCCAAAGAACCTACTCACCCTAGTCCCGGACATGTGGGCCCGGTGCAGCACCTTAAATTGGATGAGACTAAGCCTCGCACATGAAGAGGAAGAGTTGACTCTCTCCAAGGCATCCGCCCAAGTCCCGTCCTCTATCTGCTCCCCAAGTTCCCCCTCCCATTTAGCCTTCAGCTCCTCCACTGACGACTCCTCCACCTCCTGCATTACCGTATAAATGTCAGACACCTTCCCCTCTACGACCCACACCCCCGATAGCACTCTGTCCATCGTCCCCCGCGAGGGCAGCAAAGGGAATCCCTCTACCTGTCGCCTAGCAAACGCCTTTACCTGCAAGTATCTGAACATGGGGGCAGCAGGGTAGCATGGTGGTTAGCATAAATGCTTCACAGCTCCAGGGTCCCAGGTTCGATTCCCGGCTGGGTCACTGTCTGTGTGGAGTCTGCACGTCCTCCCCCTGTGTGCGTGGGTTTCCTCCGGGTGCTCCGGTTTCCTCCCACAGTCCAAAGATGTGCGGGTTAGGTGGATTGGCCATGCTAAATTGCCCGTAGTGTCCTAATAAAAGTAAGGTTAAGGGGGGGGTTGTTGGGTTACGGGTATAGGGTGGATACGTGGGTTTGAGTAGGGTGATCATGGCTCGGCACAACATTGAGGGCCGAAGGGCCTGTTCTGTGCTGTACTGTTCTATGTTCTATGTTTCCGTGGGGAAGCCCAAATTTATCTTCTAGTTCCCCCAGGCCCGCAAACCTCCCGCCATTAAACAGGTCCCTCAGTTTACTGATGCCCACCCTTTGCCACCCCCTAAATCCCCCATCCTTGTTCCCCGGGATGAACCGATGATTGCCACCCAGTGGAGCCTCCATCGAGCCCCCTGTTTCCCCCCTATGCCGTCTCCACTGTCCCCAGATTCTTAGGGTCGCCGCCACCACCGGGCTCGTGGTAAACCTCTTAGGGGAGAGCGGCAACGGTGCCGTTACCACGCCGTTTTCCACGCCGCCCCTCCACTCTCCATCACCCATTTACCCACCATTGACACATTGGCCGCCCAATAGTACCCCAAAAGATTGGGTAGCGCCAGCCCGCCTCTATCCCTCCCTCGCTCCAAGAAAACCCTCTTCACTCTTGGGAGTCCCATGTGCCCACACAAAGCTCGAGATACTGCTAGTCACTCTCCTAAAGAAGGCCTTGGGGTTAAAGATGGGCAGGCACTGAAAGAGGAACAAGAACCTCGGAAGCACCGTCATTTTGACGGACTGCACCCTCCCCGCCAACGACAATGGCAGCATGTCCCACCTCTTGAACTCCTCCTCCATTTGATCTACAAGTCTGGTGAAATTATGTTTGTGAAGAGTTCCCCAGTCCCTGGCCACCTGCACCCCCAGGTACCTAAAACTGTCCCCTGCCCGCTTAAGCGGGAGCCTACCAATTCCTTCCTCCTGGCCTCCAGGGTGCACCACAAACACCTCACTCTTGCCTAAATTTAGTTTATAACCTGAAAAGGTCCCAAACTCAGCTAGCAGCTCCATCACCCCCGGCATCCCTCCCACTGGGTCCGCCACATACAGTAACAGGTCATCGGCATACAACGACACCCTATGTTCCTCCCCACCTCGCACTAAACCTCTCCACCTCTCTGAATCCCTCAACGCCATCGCCAGCGGCTCGATTGCCAATGCAAACAACAAGGGGGACAGGGGGCAGCCCTGCCTGGTTCCTCGGTAAAGCCGGAAGTACTCCGACCTCCTCCCATTTGTGGCCACGCACACCATTGGGGCCTCATATAGCAGCCTCACCCATCTAATAAACCCTTCACCAAATCCAAACCTTCCCAACACCTCCCATAAGTACCCCCACTCCACTCTATCGAAGGCCTTCACTGCATCCAGCACCACCACTATCTCAGTCTCCCCCTCAATCGCCGGCATTATGATGACATTCAACAATCTCCGCACATTCGTGTTCAGCTGCCTTCCCTTCACAAAACCTGTCTGGTCCTCGTGTACAACCCCTGGCACACAGTCCTCTATCCTGGTGGCCAGGATTTTTGCCAGCACCTTGGCATCTACGTTGAGGAGAGATATGGGCCTGTATGAACCACACTGCTGGGGGTCCTTGTCCCTCTTTAAGATTAACGAGATCAGCGCCCGCGACATCGTCGGGGGCAAAGTCCCCCCTTCCCACGCCTCATTGAGTGTCCGCACCAGCAAGGGGCCCACTAGGTCCACAAACTTTTTATAAAATTCCACCGGGAACCCATCCGGCCCTGGTACCTTCCCTGACTGCATCTGCCCGATCCCCTTAACTAGCTCCTCCAGCTCAATTGGCGCACCCAACCCCTCCACCTGCTCCTCCTGCGCCTTCTGGAAAGAAAGCCCGTTGAGGAACCTCTTCATTCCCCTCCTCTCCCCCGTTGGCTCCGACCGGTACAGTTCCCCGTAAAAGTCCTTGAAGACCTCATTCACCTCTACCCCCTTCCGCACCACATTCCCACTCTTGTCTCTCACTCCAGCAATTTCCTTTGCCGCATCCTGCTTGCGGACCTCATGAGCCAGCATCCTACTCGCCTTTTCACCATGTTCGTACACTGCCCCTTGTGCCTTCCTCCACTGTGCCTCCACCTTTCTAGTGGTCAGCAAATCAAATGTAGCCTGCAGGCTGCGCCTCTCCCCCAACAGTCCCTCCTCTGGTGCCTCTGCGTACCTCCTGTCTACCTCCAGCATCCTTCCCACCAGTCTATCCCCCTCACTCCTCTCCCTGTGTGCCCGGATGGATATCAGCTCCCCACGAATCACTGCTTTCAGGGCTCCCCAGACCACCCCCACCTGTACCTCCCCTGTGTCATTCACCTCGAGGTACCCCTCAATACTTGCCCGGACCCTCCTACACACCTCCTCCTCCGCCAACAACCCCACATCCAACCGCCACAACAGGCGCTGGTCCCACACCCCCCCATCTCCAACTCCATCCAATGCGGAGCGTGGTCGGAGATTGCAATGGCCGAATACTCGGCCTCCTCCACTCTCGGAATCAGTCCCCTACTCACCACGAAGAAGTCTATCCGAGAGTAGACCCTATGTACGTGGGAGAAGAAAGAGTACTCCTGTGCCCTCGGCCTCACAAACCTCCATGGATCCACCCCACCCATCTGGTCCATAAACCCGCTCAGTACCTTGGCCGCCGCCGGCCTCCTACCCATCCTAGAGCTGGACCGATCCAGTGAAGGATCCAACACCGTATTGAAGTCCCCCCCCCAATGATCAGACCTCCCGCCTCTAGAGCCGGGACCCGTCCCAACATACGCCTCATAAAGCCCGCGTCGTCCCAATTTGGGGCATACACACTAGCAAGTACCACCTTCTCTCCTTGTAGCCTGCCCCCAACCATAACATACCTACCCCCCTTATCCGCCACCACCTCCGATGCCTCAAACGACCCATTTTTCCCCACTAAAATCACCACTCCCCGGTTCTTCACATCCAACCCAGAGTGGAAAACCTGCCCCACCCATCCCTTCCTCAGCCGGACCTGGTCCGCCAACTTCAGGCGGGTCTCCTGAAGCATTGCACATCTACCTTTAGCCCCCTCAGATGAGCAAGTACCCTCGACCGCTTCACCGGCCCATTCAATCCTCTCGCATTCCAGGTGACCAACCGGATTAGAGGGCGTTCCCCCCCCCCCCTCCGACTAGCCATAGCCCGTCGACTGCCCGCCCCAGGCCAGCACCCCCTGCCCGACCCAGTCCCCACAGCGACAACACCTCACCCCTGTCCCCCCCCGGCCCCCACCAGCTCCTTCCTGACCCTGCCAGCAGCAACCCGGTATTCCTCTTTCCCCCCCCCCCCCCCTCCCCCCCCAGGTTAGGAACCCTCCTAGCCACGGGCCGTCCTCCATTGTACTTCCGTGGGTCAGCTAACTTCTGCTGACCCCGGAAACTCCCGCCAATAACCCGACCCCTCCCAAAGTGGGATCATCCTCCATCCTCTCCCTCCTCCAGGCACCGCTCCAGCGCGGGGAAGAACCAGTTAAGACCCCGCCTCCCCCCGTCATCGTCTCCACCCCCCAGCCCCGCAGCGCGGGAAACCAGAGGAAAGCCCGCGCTTTTGCACTGCCCCACCACACCCTTCTGACGCAGCTCCCAAATACCAGCCCCACTCCATACCCCCAACCCGACATAGAATATAACAAACCCCCCCCAACCCTCCCCGCAAGATACAAAACTCAAACAATGCCCCACAGCAAAAAACATAACAGAACACCACCCCCATAAATAACCATATCAAAATTGTAAAAGTACAGAAAAAGAGAACACAGCAACAGCAGAATCCAGCAATAAAGTATTACAACCGACCCGCAACCCCCAACCCCTAGTTCAAGTCCAGTTTCTCCGTCCGCACGAAGGCCCACGCCTCCTCCGGGGAATTAAAATAATAATGCCGGTCCGAATAAGTTACCCACAGGCGCGCAGGCTGCAACATTCCGAACTTAATCTTCTTCTTATAAAGCACCTCTTTCGTCTGATTAAACCCGGACCGCTGCTTAGCCACCTCCGCACTCCAATCCTGGTAGATCCAGATTACCCCATTCTCCCAGTTGCTGCTCTTCACCTTCTTGGCCCAGCGCAGCACACACTCCCGATCACTGAACCGGTGGAACGTCACCAGCACCGCACGTGGGGGTTCATTCTCCTTAGGCCTCCTGTCCAGTACTCTGTGTGCTCCCTCCAGCCCCAAGGGCAGATGGAAAGACCCGGCCCCCACTAGCGAGTTCAGCATCGTAGCCACGTAGGTTGTCAGGTCCGACCCCTCCAGCCCCTCCGCAAGGCCCAAGATCCTCAGATTTTTCCGCCTCGTGCGGTGATCAAGCTCCTCGAAGCGGTCCTGCCACTTCTTGTGGAGCGCCTCGTGTCCCTCCACCTTACTCACGAGGATCCCGGCCTCTTCCTCTCGTTCAGTGGCCTGCGTCTGCAACTCCTTGATGGCAGCACCCTGGGTCGTCTGAATCTCCGAGAGCCTTTTGTTCGTTTCCTGCAGAGAGCTCAGTACCTCAGCCTTGAAATCTGCAAAACAGCGCAGGAGAGCAGCTTGTTGCTCCAGGGCCCACTGCTTCCACTCCTCTGGAGCTCCGCCGGCCCAAAAATTTCCATTTTGGGCTCTAAAAAGAGCCGAAAAGTCCGTTTGAAATGGGAGCTCCCAAATGTGCGGTTTCCTACGTCATCGCCGCCACCAGAAGTCCCAATATAATAAAATTTAGCTGTACATAAGCTCATTATCCATTTAAATTTGTCAGTATGGAATCATTACTTCCATTGTACAAACATCACCAACATGCCAGATCAACATATTAGCTATTAAAAATGGATTGGTTAATGTCTCTGCACTGGTGAGGTTTACAAATAAAAACATTGAAGTGGAATTTAATTACAATTCTCACACTAATGGTATTATTTCTTTTTGGCTACGAGTGTTGTCTTTCAAAGAACTAACTGATTAGTACAACTAATTTACACTGGTTGGCACAACCAATGAAGGCCTTTGATGAAAAAGCATCTTTTACAATTAACCTAAAGTATTTTTGAAGCGTAGTGTCGGTCATAATGGAGGAAATGCAGCAGCCAACTTGTCCACAGCAAAGTCCAACATACAGCAATGTAATAATTTTTTTTTTTAAATTAAAAAAAAATTTTTAGAGTACCCAATGCATTTTTTTCCAATTAAGGGGCAATTTAGCATGGCCAATCCACCTAGCCTGCTCATCTTTGGGTTGTGGGGGCGAAACCTACGCAAACACGGGGAGAATGTGCAAACTCCACACGGACAGTGACCCAGAGCCAGGATCGAACCTGGGACCTCGGCGCCGTGAGGCAGCAGGGCTAACCCACTGCGCCACCATGCTGCCCCAGCAATGTAATAATTACCAGATCATTTTATTTATGATGTTCATTGACAGAAAAACCACTGGCCAGGACACCAAGGTAAATTCCCTGTTCTTCTTCAAAAAATGCCATCAGCATTTTTTACATCCACCCGAGGGGACAGGCGGGGTCTTAGTTTACCATCTCATCTGAAAGATGGCACGTCTGACAGCACAGCATTCACTCAGAGCGTCAGCCTTGATTTTTGTGAAGTCCTGAAGTGGGCTGTAAACTCTCAACCTTCCAACTCGAGGCAAATGTGCCACCAGTTGAGCCATGAGTAACACTTGGAAGGAGAGAAAATGATACAGGAAGAGACAGCATATTAAATTACGTCGTACGTGGAATTCAGCTTTTAACACAAAATAAAGTATTATAGGTATTCGGTCAAGACTGGTTAAATAGTATTTCTTACCACAGGAGATGCCGTTACTGTTGTTATACTTGCTTCTGATTCAATATCATCAATTTCTTGTGTTTCATCTAAGAATTGTGAAAATTATTTCAATAAGCTATTTATAACAAGAATTCACACTTCTGTCCATGCAACAATAGAAATGAAAAGCAATCAAGTTTTCAACAACTGCCAAACTTTAGGATTATATCTGCATCAGACGACCTTCCCCCTCCCACAAGGAACTGATGTTGTTTGATTGGCACCTTGACTGAAATGCGAAATCATTTCTCTAAGTTCCATTCTGAGCAAATGTTAGGACTTGGTAAAATTGTTAGATATCCCCTGCACAGATGTCTCTATACTAAATTGTATTCTTATGATCCTTGTATTGACACACACACCCATCGTGTAACCACACATTGAGGTCAAAATTAATGGGAGCACTGATTTAACTTTATACGTGACCCATAAAACTCACCGTGGTCACCTAAACTTGGATAGCCCTGCTCAAAATTAAACATTCCAACTGACAATGGCCAGGAATATGGGAAAAAGAGCGTGTACTTAAGAGCATTCTTTATCAAATTTCCATCTCCCCCTACCGCATTCTCCCACCTACATGCTATGTACCTTTTCAGAAGGTTCAAGCAAGATGTCTGAAGTTACATTTTTTTAAACCCTTGCAGATATGAACACAGACCAGTGTGCAGCACTTTCCTTTTTAAACTTACACTTCATTTATCCAGGTTGCTTCCTTGGTTTGGCTAATCTTACGGGAAACTGATTGCAAGGAGGTGATTGCTGCCCACTCAGAGGGAACTATCAAACAAATTTAAAGCGGTATATTTTCCTCTGCAGGAGCTGGAAGTCAACCCGTTTGTGGTAACTGCCGCCATTCTTTCTTCCTTACCTGTGGCAAAAGTTCTAACCTCCACCATCACCTCACTGAGGCCATAATGTTTATGCTGCCACTGTTTTAGTGCATATAACATGAGATTGGAGTCTCTAAAATTTACACATTATACTCAGGACAGGGAAGCCAACTCTTAATGCCAAGAATAAAATCAGTTATGATTTTGATGCCCGAATAAAAGGAGGTGGGAACAGTCATGTAAATTTCAAGGACTGGCTTATCAGCTCCAGCTATGATCCTTTTGTTGTGTTAAACAGCCAGAATAAAGTTGGCAAAATCCCGACAGTAGTGGTCAAGAGTCAGGTTATATAAGGTTTTTATGACAGCTGGTCTTAGTGCATCAGGCAGGTTTACCCTGGGGTAGACAACTAGCTGCATAAAAGTCACACATCAAGAACAGATGGCACGCAAGCGCCATCAAATTGAATCTAAAACAAATTTCTACATTTCCAGCATCAACACTACTTTGCTTGTCAAAGATTTAATAGTTACTTTCACTCAAGTGGAGCAGCACCAAACTTTTGTTTTCTTTTCCTATTTTTCTTTCATTCCTTTTAATACTATTGAGCCACAAAGCATTCCTTAAATAAAAAACAGCTAGGAATCTAGCCACCAGGCCTCTGTCTTGTCTCCACATCCAAAAACACAACCAAGATCTTTTCCCCAAGGGTTCAAAATGTGGAATTTGTTTGGATGGAGGTACGAAATAGCAAAAGAAAGTCGCTGGTGGGATTGGTGTATAGATCCCCTGATAGCTACACTGCAGGATAGAGCATAAAGCAATAAATAATGGGGGTTTGTGAACAAGTCCTGCAATAGTAATGGGAAATGTTAATCTTCAAACAGATTGAACAACTCAAATTGGCAAAGGAAGCTTGGAGGTTAAGTTCATAGAGTGTATTCAGGGTAGTTTCTTCAAACAATACATTCTGGAACCAAACAGGAACAGGGTGTTTTAGACCTAGTAATATATAATGAGACAGGATTACATAATGACCCCATAGTAAAGGATCTTCCAGACTAAAGTGATCATAAGGTGAGCGAATTTCACATTCAGTTTGAGGGTGAGAAATCGGAGAAGAGTGCCTCAAACTTAAATAAAGGCAATTCTAAGGGTATGAAGACAAAGTTGCTTAAAGTGGAATGGAAAAATGGGTTAAAAGGTAGAGAAGCAGTGACAAAGATTTCAGGAGATCACTCAACAAAGGCATATTCCATTGGGAAAGGGAGACTCTAGGAGAAGGATTCACCATCCATGGCTAACCAAATTAAAAGATGGATGATGCCGTGAAGATTAACTGGAGGCCAGTAGATTGGAAATATTTTAGAAACCAGAGGATGGTTAAAACAATAAATGGGAGATATTGGAATGAGAGAGAAAACTAACAAGAAATATAAAAACAGTAAAAGCTTCTACAAGTGAACATTGGTCTCTTAGAAGTTCAGACTGGGAATTAAGGCAGAGACTTTGAACAAGTATTTGTATCTGCCTTCACAGTTGAAGACATCAAAAAAAATTCCAATAACAATAGAAAAGTAGGGAGGGAAAGAGAGAAACAACTATGATCACTGAAGGAAAGTACTAGGAAAGAAAACTAAGGCCCAATCGAGAACGAAAAGGTGACAACTCCCCAGACATGATGATCTGCATCAGAGGGTCTTAAAAGAAAATGACTGCAAAGATGGTGAATGCATTGGTTGGAATTTTCCAAAATTCCTGAGATTTTAGAAAGGGACCACTGGATTGGGAAACAAGAAAATCTAACATTATTATTCAAAAAGGGAGACAAAAAGCACAAAGCTGTAGACCAGTTGGTCTAAAATCTGTCATTGGAAAAACGCTACAGTCCATAATTGGAAGTGATAGCATGCTATCAGGCAGAGTCAACACGGTTGTATGAAACAGAAATAGTGTTGACAAATATTTTTAAGACTTCCTTGAGGATGGAAGGATAAAGAGGAACCAGTAAGTATATTTGAATTTTCAAAAGGCATTTGATGATGTTCCACATAAAACGGGACTGCACAAGAGTTCTTGTTGCTGGTGGTGATATATTAGCATGGGTAGAGGATTGGCTAACTAACAAGAAATAATGATTTGCAATAAATGGGTAATTTTCAGGTTGGAAAATAGTAACTAGTAAAGTGCTATGGGATAAGTACTGAAGCCTTAACTATTTACAACCTATATTAATGGCTTTGATGGAGGGAGCAACTGTATTGTAGCCACATTTGCCGATAATACAATAGGTAAGAAAGCAAGTTGTGAGGAGAATAGTAAAAAGGGATATAGATTGGTTGAGTGGGCAAAAATTGGGCAGATGGAGTATCATGTGGAAAAATGCAAAGTTGTCTACTTTGGCAGGAAAAATACATTGGCATAATATCACTTAAATGGCAAAACTGAAGAATGCTGCAGTACAGAAGTATCTGTGATTCCTTGTATATGAATCACAAAATGTTAGCATGCAGGAAGAGAAAGAATTGGGAAGGTAATGGAACATTGGCCATTAGTGCGAGGGAATGGAGTATAAAAGTAGGGAAGTCTTACTGCAGCTGCTCATTGCTTAGTGGCACTTCAAATTGGCACGGTGTACAATATTGATCTCCTTACTCAAGGAGGGATGTACTTGCATTGGAGCAGTTTAGGCAAGGTTCACTTGGCTGATTTCTGGGAATGAAGGGGTTGTTTTAAGTAGAAATGTTGAGCAGATTGGGCCTATACGCATTGGAATTTAGATGAATGGAAGGTGATTTTATTGAAAAATACAAGACTCTGAAAGGGCTTGACAGAGTAGATGCTGACAGGATCTCCTTTTTTTGGGAATCTAGACCTAGGACGTACAATTTAAAAATAAGGGGCCTCTCATTGAAGACAGTTATGAGGAGGTTGGGCCATTGTATATATTCACGGCTAAATCAGACAGACATGTGATCTACAAGAGTTGCTGGGTTGGTGCCGGGAGGTTGGCAGACAGGAATATGGAGTTGAGGACCAGGTCAGCAGTGATATTGCTGAATAGTGGAGCAGGCATGATGGGATGATAACAAAGGAAACGAGGGGGCTTACAGGACACCAAGAAGGTTAGTGTGTAAGGTGGAAGACATGTCTCAGATGACCATTGGCTCTTTTCTCTCCTTTTTTTGGTGGTGATGGTGGTGATATGAGAGAGAGAGAGAGAGAGAGAGAGAGAGAGAGAGAGAGAGAGAGAGAGAGAGAGAGAGAGAGAGAGAGACAGACAGAGACAGACAGAGACAGACAGAGAGAGACAGAGAGAGACAGAGAGAGACAGAGAGAGACAGAGAGAGACAGAGAGAGACAGAGAGAGACAGAGAGAGACAGAGAGAGACAGAGAGAGACAGAGAGAGACAGAGAGAGACAGAGAGAGACAGAGAGAGAGAGAGAGAGAGAGAGAGAGAGACAGAGAGAGACAGAGAGAGACAGAGAGAGACAGAGAGAGACAGAGAGAGACAGAGAGAGACAGAGAGAGACAGAGAGAGAGACAGAGAGATAGAGAAAGAGAGAGAGAGAGAAACCGGGAAGATGTGTGTATGGCTCTTAATGAATACTTTGCTGTTGTTTTCATAAAGGGGATATCTTCCGATGACGAGGATGTGCCGAGCAGATGAGATGTGGCTCTCCTCCTGGAAATTTGAAATTATGCACTTTTAGACCAAAATCCAGCCACTAAGCCTGGCAGAAAAATCCCCCCCACCCTCCTTTAACATCACCACAATGAACAAGGCATGCCAGGCAACAACCCAAGGAGTTGAAAAGATGGGAGAGCCAGTAAAAGTGTGGAGAGGAAGATTGAGGCGTTGACGTGCAAGTGGGGCAACAAGGATCAGACCACACAAGAATGGGACAAGCCACCAGAACACAAGCCATGCTACCCCCCGATAAATGAATGGAAGGGCCCCCTAACACAAGAACTTGAAGTGCTCAAAGACGCCATTAAACTCGAAATGATGGAGAAAGTGGCAGTAGCAGTCGCACTAATCCCCGTTCAAGTAGCACTGGAAAAGAGGGGCGGAGTCTGGAAACGCAAATGGTGACGATCAGAGTGCTGGAGAAGGCTACGGCTGACCAGCACGACTGGATCGCCTTACTGGAGACAGAGATGGCAAGTTGGTGGCAGCGAAAGGGATGCTAAGGAGGAAGGATGAGTATCAAGTGAGGCCAAAACCTTCACACTGTGGACCTAACGGAGGGTACCGAGGGCAGGAATCCCACGGAGTACATGATACAGATGCTGGGCAAACTTATTAGAGAAAGCTTCGCAAGCCCCCAGAAGTAGACAGAGCCCAAAGGCCGGGGAGAAGCCGCAGGCCATCATCGCAAAACTCCACCAGTACCAAGACCGTAAAGATCCTGAAATGGGCAAGACACACACGGTCCTGCAAATGGGAGGGACACTTGATCCCTCTGTATCAGGACATTGAAGCAGGCCTGGCCAAGCGGCAGACGGAATTTAACACACCAAGATGACCCTTTACAAGAACAATGTGTTGTTCGGGGTGTTCTACCCTGCCAAATACTGGGTGACTTTCCAGAGTAGGCAAGGCTGGCTACGACAGATCACACTCATGGTGACAAGAATAAGGGCACCGCAAACATCCATTTTAGAGGGCGCCCAAACAAAGGGAAACCCTTAAGTGCAGGGGCACATCAACATGGCATACACAATTTTGGCAGCCATGTTGGTTGGCCCCTCGACAAAGGAAACCCCGGAGCGCTTGAGCACAGCCACATGGCAAATACGGTGACCATGGCACATATTGGATGGCCCTCAAACAAAGGGAAAACCCAGAGTGCAGGGACGCATCCACAAGATAAGTATGGTTGATCCCGCAGAAGGGGGAGGTGACACAGAAACCTTCCATACCTTCTGTTGCCCTATTATGTATTTTCTTTCATTTCATGTACTTAATGATCTGTTGAGCTGCTCGCAGAAAAATACTTTTCACTGTACCTCGGTACACGTGACAATAAACAAATCCAATCCAATCCAGAAACCCTCTGTCAGAATAGTCACCTGGAACTTAAGGAGACTTATTGGCTCGGTGAAAAGACCAGAGTCTTCGCCCATCTTAAAAGTGGGAGAGTCGACTAGTCTTCCTCTAAGGGACCAGCCTGAGGGAGAGGTCCTACTAAGGGTAAGAAAGAGCTGGTGGGACAAACTTACCATTTGTGTTACTGGATGAGGGCTAGGGGGCTAGCCATACTGCTCAATAAGAGGACAGCAATGACAAGGCTGGTTACGGACCAAGGGGGTATGGTGTGTCATAGTTCGTGGTATCCTGGAAGGGGCACCAGTGGTCCTTGTAAATGTGTACACTCCCAACTGGGATGACATGGAATTCATTAAGAAAACCATGGCGAAATCCCCAACATAGGAGCAGTGACTCATGAGGGGGCTGTGAATCGGATCCATGGACAGACAGATCAAATCCCAAGTCGGGAAAAAAGAAATCACACGTGGTAAAGAAATTAAATGTTTTCATGTAACAGAACGGGACAGTGGACCCATGGAGGTTCATACACCCAGGGGAGGTGTTCTCCATCTTCTCTCAGGTACGCAGGGTGTATACTAGGATCGACTTTTTCATAGTGGGTAAAGCAGTGCTTCCAGCGGTAGTAGGAAAGGAGTACTCCACAATCATAATCTCCGCCCACACTCCACACTACGTGGATGAGGTTGGAGACGGGCCAGGCACAACATCCCTCCATGGAGACTGGGCATGGCCCTTCTGGCTGATAAAGCATTCTGCAAACGGATATCACAGGCCACAGACGGATGCGTTAACAAACAACCAGAATGGGGAGGTCTCACCATTCTTACCCACTTGTCATAAGAGGGGAGATTATTGCATACAAGGTGCATAGAGATAGGAAGGAGAGGGCAACCAGGCAACAGGTGGCCGACTCCATAATGGAGGTGGATCGGCAGTACTCCTCAACCCTGACCGTGGAACTACTGGCGAAAAGAAAAAAGCTACAGGTGGACTTCGACCTGCTCTCCGCGGAGAAAGCAGTGCACTTACTTTGCCAGGCACAGGACCTTTTATGAAGGTAGAGACAAAGCCAGCTGCCTGCTGACCCTCCAGCTAAGAAAGCAGGCAGCCATGAGAGAAATAGCACAGGTTAGGGACAGTGGCAGTAGGTTAGTCACCATGTTAGAATAGGTCAATGAAGCCTTCGCAACCTTCTACCGGGGGCTGTACGCATCAGAACCCCGCCCCCAGGAGGGACGATAGAGTAGCGACCCTGTGGGAACTCAGGGAGAGATTCCAGTTGCCAAGAGGAAATGACCTGAGATACATTCAGGTCTAATACTTCCTCCATAAGGAAACAACACACCCCCAGGTACCAGGACACTTATTAGAGGAAGAACCGCTGAATGAGGATGACCTTGGGAAGGGAAACTGTGCAGACCTTAACAGGTGCCTGGACGAGACAAATGGGAGGAGGAACAAGGCATAGAGATGGGGGGGGGGGGGGGGGGGGGGGGGGGGGGGAAGAACTCTGGATCACAGCACTACATAGGGTGAACTTCACCTCCCCATGTACAGAGCTGAGCCTAACACAGTTAAAGGTGGTGCACAGAGCACACCTGACCAGAACCCAAATGAGTGGATTCTTTCCGAAGGTCAAGGACAAATATGAATGGTGCCAGGGAGGCCCAGCCAACCACACCCACATGCTCTGGGCTTGTCCCAAACTTGTCAGGTTCAAATGTCCAGGGTTGTGGGAGAGAGTTTGGGCCACGGCGGCAAGTGGCAGGCTTCGGGGGTTTCAGATCATCCAAAATCCTTTGGGGGGGGGGGGGCGATGTCCTAGCCTTTGCCTCCCTGATCACCCGCTGGAGAATCCTGATCGGTTGGCGATTGGCAGCATCATACAAAGCTGCAGACTGACTGTCCAATCTGGCGGAATTTCTCAGGCTGGAGAAAATAAAATATGCCACCCGGGGTCGGAAGAGGGCTTCCACAGGTATTCACCAATTTGTTCCAGTGGGGTCGGGCACGGACACGGCGGGAGGGAAGACAATTGCCTTTAAATATGTATGCTGATTTCAGATTGTTTTGTTTTTTTTGGCGCACTTTTCTAACATGTAACTTATGAGTCATTAAATACAAGATGTGAAAACCCGATAAAATCAAAAAAAAATACAAGGGGATGACGTAAACATTCTAGCTTAGGATATTAGATGGGACAAGCATAGAGAGACACAAAATATTAAGGGGCTTAACATCTTTCTAAGTAGATAAATCACTAAGCTAGGATAAAATGTATCCCAAGCTGTTACGGGAAGCAAGGTAGAAAACAGCAGGGGCCCCAATCATCGAGAACCTCTAACTCATGATGCTGTTTTGAACAAAAAAGAATAATGCAAGTCATTATAAGGCAGTCCGCCAAATCTTGATGGGAAAGAATGGGTGATGATATTAACTGGTGTTCAGAAAGACACAATTAATTAATGATAGCCAGCACGGCTTTGTCCAGAAAGCTGTGTCTGGCTAACTTGATTGAATTTTGAGATAGTTAGGATGGTCCATGATAGTAACATGTTTTGATGTGATCAATGTGGATCTTAGCAAAGTTTTTGACAATGACTCACATGGCTGACTGGTCAGAGAAGTAAAAGCCCATAGGATCCAGGGGAAGTGGGGGAGGCGGTGGCATAGTGGTATTGTCACTGGGCTAGTAGTCTCGAGCTCTAGAGTAATTCTCTGGGGTCCTGGGTTCAAATCACACCATGGCAGGCGGTGAAATTTGAAATCTATTTTTTAAAAATCTAGAATTAAACATCCAATGATGACCTTGAAACCATTGTTGATTTGTCACACCTGGTTCACTAATATCCTTGAGGGAAGGAAATCTCCCTGGTCTGGCCTACATGCGACTCCAGGTCCGTGACAATGCGGTTGACTAATAAATACCTTCTGAAATGGCCGAGCAAGGCACTCAGCAAGGGTAATTAGGGATGGGCAACAAATGCTGGCCCAGCCAGTGGTACCCACATCCCATGATCTAAAAGTGAAAGGTAGTGGGCGATTATTGCTTCTATGACTAGAAGGCTGGTTTATAACGAGGAAGAAAGCTGCAGACCCAAGAAATATCAATGGACTGGCCAGACAGAGCAAAAAAATGGCAGATTTAATTCAAATTGAGAGAAGCATTTTGTAAAGCAAGCAAGGCATGGTAATATAGAATAAATGGTAGGATACGAAGAAGTGCAGAGGAACAGAAAGACTTTCGAGTAAATACCCACAGATCCATAAGGTAGCAGTACACGTAGATACAGTCTTTAAGAAAGCATACACAGTACTTTCCACTATTAACGGTGGTACAGAACATAAGATTAGGGATGTTATTCCAGAACTGGATACAATAGTTTGGCGAAAGCTGGAGTTCTGCATACAGGTCTGATCCCCACATTACAGGAATTAAGTGATCTTATCAGAGACGTTAGTGGGGATTTACAAGGATGTTGCTAAGAATGGAGAATTTTAAACATGGGGATAGGACTGGATAGGGGCGGGGTTGTTTCCTTTTGAACAGGAGGGTGAAGGGGGAAATTTAATTGATATGTATCATGAGGGACCTAGGTACAGTGAATAAGCAGGATCTACTTTCATCAGCAGAGAGATCAATAACTTGGGAGCATATATTTAAATGTAATTAAAGTAATTAGAAGAATTAGATGGGAGTTGTGGAGAATTTCCTTCGACAAGAGGATGGAGCAAGACAGAAGAACTCACTGCCTCGAAGGATAACTAAGACCAAAACCCATGTAACATGTAGGAAGTATTTAGATATGCAATTTAAGTGCCATAATCTACAGGGCTACACACCCATGGGTTGGAAGGTGGGATAAGATTGGATAACTCTCTCTTGATCAGCAGATCCCCTTCTGCGCCATAAATCCCTGATTCTATGATCCTCATTCCAGAAAATACATAATCAAATTGAGTTCTGGAGCAGAACTGCTCAAATAGAGACCTAGATGCCATGCTCTTCTTTTGTTTCCTTACTTTCTTCGGTAGCCTCAATCACAGCTCTAAATCCACAATTTCAATGGATTAGAGTCAGAATTCTCCTATTCATTTATATGGTGAAGCCTCATTCTAGTTGGCTGGACACTGAAAATTTGGATGAGTCACTGAAAATTTGGTCCTTCATATTGTAGAGTGGCAGAAACTGCATTAACTCAATGTTCAAGGGACTTCAATGTCAATTTTTGCTTTCAAAGTACAGAGCCGTCTCACAGACAAAACTCATCTGTCTGACTACTATTAAAAAACCTATAAAATCTCAGTTTTCATTAGAAAAAGCCTCCTATATAAACACCTGTAGCTTACTATTTCTTTAGCAGCAGCAACATCCTGAAACTACCAGTTAATGAAATTCTACAATGAAATAAATGCACTGGTAATTTATATAGCATCTTTCATGATCTCAGGACCGTTCAAAGTGCTTCAGAAGTGGTCGTACTTCCGAAGTGAAATCACTGTCATAATGTATAGAAACACTGCCTCCAATACACACAGCAATGAGATGAATAACCAGATCCTGTTTCACCGATATTAATTAGAACAAAAAAATGGCCCTACAAATAAACTGTCAGATTGAGTAAACTAATTTTGGTGAAATGCACAAGCGCCAATCCTCCATGTTTCTATAGGCCTCCATATTCTTTGGTGCCATCGCAACAAGATAAGCAAATTATAAGAGGGAAAGGATGATATAAGAACATAAGAACTGGGGGCAGGAGTAGGCCATCTGGCCCCTCGAGCCTGCTGCGCCATTCAATGAGATCATGGCTGATCTTTTGTGGACTCAGCTCCACTTTGCGGCCCGAACACCATAACCCTTAATCCCTTTATTCTTCAAAAAACAATCTATCTTTACCTTAAAAACATTTAATGAAGGAGCCTCAACTGCTTCACTGGGCAAGGAATTCCATAGACTCACAACCCTTTGGGTGAAGTTCCTCCTAAACTTAGTCCTAAATCTACTTCCCCTTATTTTGAGGCTATGTCCCCTAGTTATGCTTTCACCCGCCAGTGGAAACAACCTGCCCGCATCTATCCTATCTATTCCCGTCACAATTTAAAATGTTTCTATAAGATCCCCCCTCATCCTTCTAAATTCCAACAAGTACAGTCCCAGTCTACTCAACCTCTCCTCACAATCCAACCCCTTCAGGTCTGGGATTAACCTAGTGAATCTCCTCTGCACACCCTCCAGTGCCAGTACGTCCTTTCTCAAGTAAGGAGACCAAAACTGAACACAATACTCCAGGTGTGGCCTCACTAACACCTTATACAATTGCAACATAACCTCCCTAGTCTTAAACTCCATCCCTCTAGCAATGAAGGACAACATTCCATTTGCCTTCTTAATCACCTGTAAACCAACTTTCTGTGACTCATGCACTAGCACACCCAGGTCTCTCTGCACAGCGGCATGCTTTAATATTTTATCGTTTAAATAATAATCCCGTTTGCTGTTATTCCTACCAAAATGGATAACCTCACATTTGTCAACATTGTATTCCATCTGCCAGCGCCAGCTACCATAGAGCCAGTGCTCTCCTCATATAGCAGAAATGTACATGAAGAGCTCCTTAGAGTCAGAAGTTTGATTTTAATTTTGCATAGTATTTATAACATAGGACCTTATTCCAATTTTCCCTCCCATCTGAAGCTTTTTCCTCTGCTAGAACACTGAATAGTGCGAAGGAGAGGAACCAATGGCTGATTCTCCCCTTCATAAAACAGAAGCAAATAATAATGCAATTTATTTTGGCGCTGACCAGCTGACTCTGTGAAGTCTAGGATTAGGGTCTGCGTGATTTATGTATTTTAACACATTTGACAACTGTGTAGTGACACATTGCTTCGCTTTGATACTAACCTGCTGATAAATCTTCATGCACAGTCACTTCCCGATTCTTTTCATTTCTTCCCTTATCCAGGATTTCAGTTTGCCCCTCCACAGACCCTCTCAGTAGAGAATCAACTACTGTTGGCAAACTATCTTTAATTGTTGGCCTCGTCTCTGACATAAAATCTTTCTTGTCTGACCTTTTCATTGGAAAGCCAACAGATTCTTTTAGGATAATTGCTTTGCGTGATAATGCAGCAGCTTTTTCATCTACACCGAGTGCAGGCCTACCTCCTGCTCTCAAAATATCATTTCCATTCTCAGCAATATTAAATAGTTCAGTTTTATGCAAGATTGAGCTATCTTCATTCTCGCTGGACAAAATTGTTTGGTGAACACCCTGATTCCCATCTTCACAGTCAAAGCGCCCGTCACAATCATTTGACAGCAAATCCTTCTCAAAGTTGTTAGCACTATCTGAAGCATATTCATCAGGTTTGCTTCCAATTGACTGCTTTCTACATTTTAGCTCATCGAGCTCAGACTTTCTCCTCTTTTCCTCAGCTTCAATAAAAATGCCCTGTTGAACTCCATTTCCTTCTTCAAAATTATTACTGAGAGTAGTTTGGTTACTTTGTGAATGCTGAACCCCTAGACAGTTCACTGGATCAAAATCAATTTCATTGTCATCATCTTCCCCTAAAGGCACTGCGACAAGTTCATTCGAGCTTAGATAGTCATTTTCATCTTCATCCAACAGACGATGTCCTCTATGTAACAAAGTTTGCTCTTCGTTGTTAAAAACATCACTCTGCCTCCCAAACGAGTCACCCTGACCAAAGCCGCTTTCATTCACAGTCACAGACAGTTCAAGTCTTCTCTCAGCTTTTGCTCGACTTGTTGCACTGAAGTCCAGTGCCTCAGAAGAATCTCTGGATGGAACTGGCTGCCAGCCACCCTCAGTACCCATCTCGTCCTCACCTAAGTAGAAAGCACAAAGATAGTTGTATAAATGCATTGTTATTGAATTTATATGGAATGCATACATTACAAACATTGTTTCTCCAATTCTCCATAGTCTAACATACTGTTGCCCATGCATTTCATGGTGATCTGATTGACACAAGCCAAAATCTGGCATTCAGAGCCGAAGAGAAAGTGCATTACAGCCCCCAGAAACTCCTTTTGGTCTCAATGCAGGCCAAGCAGCCTTCTGTCCTCAAGTCTGTTCTCCTGGTTTATAAACACAAACTGGGGCGGCACGGTGGCAGGAATGCCAGGGACCCGGGCTCAATTCCAACCATGGGTGACTGTGTGGAGCTTGCTCATTCTCTCAGTGTCAGCATACATTTTCTCCGGGTGCTCTGGTTTCCTCCCACAGTCCAAAGATGTGCAGGTTTGTGGACCAGCCATTCTAAATTGTCCTTTAGTGTCCAACAGTTAGGTGGGGTTATGAGGATGTAGGGATAGAGCGGGGGATTGAGTCTAAGTAGGGCGCTCTTTCAGAGAGTTGGTGTAGACTCGATGGGCCAAATGGCCTCCTTCTGCACTGAAGGGATCCTATGAATTGGTATCTTTCATAAGATTCCTGGCCTGAATGGAGGCTCTTTCACTACACATGTTCTAGTGTTGCACACTGTTCCAGTTCCTAATCTCATCAACCTTTTAAAAAAGGACAAAATGATTGCTTTAATTAAATTGTTTAGATCCGTAACCTCAGGGCTCCAGGTGCTTGGAACTTGGGGTACCCCAAGATGTGCTCAGAACACCACACCCTACCACCCCTGACACCGGTCCCCCTGTCTGCTCCAACACGACTACAACCTGCAACCTCATGGCCTGGCATATCCCAAACTGAGCCATTACCACCAAATCAGGGGATCTACCCTGGATGAGATCGAGGTTCTGCAGTTCAATCACATCCAGTTGTGAATGACGGTGAACAATTAAACAACTCATTGGAGACAGCGGCTCCACAAATATCCCCACGCTCAATAAGGAGCCAGTGTTGAGAAGCCTGCTGCTGCAAAGACGCGAGGGTATCCCAAAACGCAGGCAAGTAACTTGGAACGCTGGTTTTAAGAGTGAATTTTTTTCAGTTTGGTATAACGTGAAGACATATGCAAACCACTGAGGAAAGGTTCAGTCTTGTTGTAACCATCCAAATAAAAGAATGTTTATTAATACGTAAAAACACACAAAGGCCATGATAGAAGTGCAGTTAACTACAATAATGGCTGCACACACATGCCAAATGCCAGAATTAACCCCATTCCCATTTATCGACGTTCCTGAACCCAGAAATATCCCTTGTCCCAAAACAACATCCCATATAGTATAACTCAATGGAGGTACATGCATATAGTTCCCACCCAGGATTTATCTTTAACTTTAGGAAGCATTCCTTCGGTTCAACATTGTATGGTATGAACTTTATTCTTCACTTCAAACTAATCTCTTATGCAGTTTTAACACCTGAAATTCTATACTTGCACTTTCTCACTTCACTTATCACTTAAGAATTTTCCCCAAGGGCAGCACGGTGGCGCAGTGGGTTAGCACTGTTGCCTCACGGCGCTGAGGTCCCAGGTTCGATCCCGGCTCTGGGTCACTGTCCGTGTGGAGTTGAACATTCTCCCCGTGTTTGCGTGGGTTTCGCCCCCACAACCCAAAAATGTGCCAGCTAGGTGGATTGGCCACACTAAATTGCCCCTTAATTGGAAAAAATGAATTGGGTACTCTAAATTTATTTTTAAAAAGAATTTTCCCCACTTCATTTAAATATCTGTTCACACTGCTTCTAAATTAATTCACATATCAAAACCCATCCAGACAGCTGCACCCATACCAATTCTTCTTTCACCCCATTCTTCAAACTTAATTTCGTCCAATTCAAGATTCTTGACACGAACCCAGCACATCAGTGCAAAGATGATGTTGACGCATTTGCAACCATCTTCAGCCAGAACTGCCGAGTGGATGATACGTCTCGGCCTCCTCCTAAGGTCCCCTATCTTCATAGATGCGAGGCTTCAATCAATCTGATTCACTCCACATGATGTCAAGAAACGGCTGAAGACATTGGATACTGCAATGGCTATGAGCCATGACAATATTTCAACAATGGTACTGAAAACTTATCGCCCAGAACTTGCCACACCCGTAACTAACCAAGCTGTTCCAGTACAACTGGAACACCAGCATCTACCAGGACATGTCGAAAAATGTCCAGCTAAGTCCTGGAGACAGACCAAAAAGGCAAATCCAAACCGCCCAATCACCATCCCATCATCCACTATAGATCATCAGTAAAAGTGATGGAAGGGGTCATTAACAAGGCTAATGCCAATTAACAAAGCAGATGCCAATTCAGGGGAACCATCGATTTGAGCCAGGGATGGAAATTTTCGGAAATGGGAGAAGGGGATTAAGGCACTTAAAGATTTGTTTCTTGAGGGTCGGTTTGCAGGATTGAAGGAGCTGGAAGCAAAGTATTGACTGGAGCAGGGGGAAATTTTTAGATACATGCAGGTTCGCAATTTTGCCAGAAAGGAGATACAGAGCTTCCCGGTGGAGCCGTCCTCCACATTGCCGGTAGAGGTGCTGACGACAGGGGGACTGAGTGTCGGCGGTTTAATGAGCTAGTTTGGTAGAGGAGAAGGCACCACTGGAAGGGATCAAAGCAAGGTGGGAGGAAGAGTTGGTGAGAGGGTATGGAGGAGGGGTTCTGGTGTGAGGTGCTCCGGATAGTGAACGCCTCCATCTCATGCACGAGGTTGGGGCTGATACAGCTGAAGGTGGTATAGAGCACACCTCACGAGGTCGAGGATGAGCCAATTCTTTGAAGGGATAGGAGATGTGTGTGAACGTTGTAGGCAGGGCCCGCAAATCACTTTCATATGTTTTGGTCCTGTCCAAAGCTGGATGATTACGGGAAGGAGGTTTTTCGGGTAATCTTTAAAGTGGTGTACATGAAAGTGGACCCGGGCCCTCGGGAGGCCATATTCGGGGTGTTGGACCAGCCAGGGTTGGAAACTGGTGCGGAGGCAGATGTAGCCTCCGCCTCGTTGATCGCCCAAAGGTGGATCCTGATGGGCTGGAGAGCAACCTCTCCAACCTCTGCCCTGGCGTGGCAGGGGGGCCTGTTGGAATTCTTGACTCTTGAGAAGGTTAAGTTTGAACTGAGGGGAAGGATGGAAAGGTTCTACAATTCATGGGCATTAGTCATTATGCACTTTCAAGAACTGGATAACATCAAACATTAGTTGGGGGGGTGGTTTGGGGGAGGGAGACTGTATGTGTTAATGGTGACTATGGGTGATCCCTGATTCCTTTTTGTCATTTGTTTATGTTAACATGCGGGCTAATGTTTGGGATTTGGTGGGAGGATGGGATCGTTGTTATTGATATGGGGATTGACATTATATTAGTTACTGGTTATTGTTTATTGTTGGTGGGTGCAAATTTGGGAGAAAATGTGAAAAAGGAGAATAAAAATATTTTTTTTAAAAACAAGGCTATCAAGCAGCAGTTGCTTAGCAACATCCTGCTCACTGATGCAGTTTGGGTTTCACCAGGGCCACTCAGCTCCTGACCTCATATCAGCCTTGGTGCAGACATGGAAAAAAAGCAGCTCAACTTCAGAGGTGAGGGGAGAGTGACTGCCCTTGACATCAACACCATTTGAAAGAGTACGGCACCAAGGAGCCCAAGCAAAACTGGAGTCAATAGGAATTGGGCAAAAACTCTTCGCAGGTCACACCTAGCACAAAGGAAGATGGTTATGGCTATTAGAGGTCAATCATCTTAGTCCCAGGGCATCACAGTAGGTGTTCCTCAGATAGCGTCCCTGGCCCAACCCTCTTCAGCTGCTTCATCAATGACCTTCCATCCATGATAAACGTCAGAACTGGGGATGTTCGCTGATGATTGCTCAATGTTCAGTACCATTCACAACTCCTCCGATAATGAAGCAGTCCATGTCCAAATGCAGCAAAATCTGGACAATAGCTAGGCTTGGCCAGGCGAGTGGCAATGAACAACACAGATGCCAATCAATGACAATTCCAATAAGAGAGAATTTAACCATTGCTTCTTGATAGTCAATGGCATTACAATTGTTGAATCTCCTACCATCAATATCCTAGGGATTAGCATTGACCAGAAACGCAACTGGACTAGTCATATCAATACCATAGCTCCAAGAGCAAGTAAGAGACTAGGAATCCTGTGGTGAGTAACTCATCTCTTCTGACTCCCCAAAGCCTGTCCACAATCGACAAGGCAAAAGTCAAGAGTGTGATGGATCACTCACCCCTTATCAAGATGAGTGAAGCTCCAACAAAGCCATCAAGGACAAAGCAGCCTATTGATTGGCACCACCTCCAAAAACATCCCTCCAATGTCACTGGGTCAAAATCCTGGAACTCCCTCCCTACCAGCACTGTTGGTGTCCATAAACCACATAGACTGCAGTGGTTCAAGATGATAGCTCACCAACCTCTCAAAGACAATGAGGGATGGGTAATAATGCTGGCCTAATCAACGATGTGCATATCCCAAGGATGAATAAAAAAATATTTCTAACTTTTGGGTAACTACTGTACAGACCCACACTAAGCCACACAGGAATTCCCTTCTGGGGACCATCCCTCCCACTACCTCCGCTCTTCTTTCTATGAAGGCACCCTCCAATCTCCTCCCCCACTGCTGTCCATGGGACACCCTCCCACTTCACCACACAATAGACACTCACCCGCCCCACCCCAATCCTGCCAAGGCCCAGTCCGAGCCCATCCCCTGGCTTGTAAAATACCTTTAAACCTGGCTGGGCCCTTAACTGGCTTGCTTTACAGCAACCAGTGTCATAAAAAAGGTCCTTCCCTTCAATGCATCAGCACTCACCATAACGGTTCTGGAGTGTACTGCCCTACACAGTTCTCGCCTAGCCTGAGTCTGAAGCGAGATGGGATTGAAAAAAGGTTAAAAGTTGAGAATGCAGGATTGCCACTCCACTCAAGTTCAGTCCCATACTGTTCAGGAGTAAATACTTGATTTGAAAATACACAGATCACTCCATTCAAAGATAGGTATAATTTTGTCCAAGTTAACTTTGTTTAAAGTAACAGAAATTATGAAAGATAACTACATGGACATATCTCTCCATTCACCTGAGGAAGGAGCAGTGCTCCGAAAGCTCGTGTTTGAAACAAACCTGTTGGACTTTAACCTGGTGTTGTAAGACTTCTTACTGTGCTCACCCCAGTCCAACGCCGGCATCTCCACATCATGACCCAAAAAAAGAGCAGCTAACAATTAGCCCTTAACTACTACTGCTTGATTTCCCATCAGACAATAAGAAAAATACAGCTCTCAATCCATCTTAAAAATCAGCATGGCATAGATTTATGTTAGAACCCTTCAAACTCTGGCTGAGTATCTTCAAAAAAGCTGGTTCAGCTGGCATGTTTCAATTTCTTCGTTGCCCCAGACAAGACTGCTGTGCTTTCCATATTACTCTTTTGCAACTTTAAAAAAAAATTTAGAGTATGAATTATTGTTTTTCCAATTAAGGGGCAATTTAGCGTGGCCAATCTACCTAACCTGCACATCTTTGGGTTGTGGGGGGAACCCCACGCAGACATGGGAAGAATGTGCAAACTCCACACGGACAGTGACCCAGGGCCAGGATTCAAACCCGGGTCCTCAGTGCCGCAGTCCCAGTGCTAACCATTGCGCCCTCTTTTACAACTATCTTAATGTGGGAGCATTGTGGACTCAGCGTCAGACAGATCAGAAATTAACTCTTCTCCCCAAAGTGTCTCCACAAAAACTACCTCTCTAAAGCTTTTCAAAATGTTGTTCTGCATTCTTGGCTCCAGCCAGTCATGACCCCAAGCTGAAAAAACAAATCAACTCTGTCGGCTGCAAAGCACATTAACTCCTCAGGAAGTTTCCCAGTCAAACTATAGCTCATTAGTTCAGACTGTAAAACACATTCCTTTGCCAATTTGACCTTCTGGCTGGTAAAAGCACCCAGGTCCTTCGAAACAGGATTCTTAAAAATAAATGACCACTGCAGTCAAACACAATCTAACCCTAGGCTTTTAACTAAGTTACCAAATACTCAAAATCCAACATTTCTAAAATGTTGCAGTCGTCACACTTTCCCCCTTAAAAAAAATAACCAGCAATGTAAATAGATGGTTTAATTTTTATAAAATGTAGCCCAGTCCATCACGCAAACCAGCCTCCCATCTATTGACTCTATCTATAATTCCTGCATAATTTTTATTTATTTTTTTAAAAATAATTTTTATTGAAATTTTTACAAAATATAAACATCACAGCAATATTACCAAAACAACCGCAGTAACAACCCAAGAACAACACCCACCCAACTTTAAAAGCAACAACAAACAAAAGAAAAAACAAAAGAACAGCCAAACAACAAAAGGGAAAGAAATAACACCCACCACATCCCACAAACCCATGCACACAGTACTCCCTCCCACCGAACCAAGCCCCCCCACTTCCCTACCGTTCCACCAGGAAGTCCAGGAAAGGCTGCCACCGCCTAAAGAATCCCTGTACTAATCCCCTCAGGGCAAATTTCACCTTCTCCAATTTAATGAACCCCACCATATCATTGATCCAGGCCTCCACGCTTGGGGGCCTCGCATCCTTCCATTGGAGCAAGATCCTCCGCCGGGCTACTAGGGACGCAAAGGCCAGAACACCGGCCTCTTTCGCCTCCTGCACTTCCGGCTCCACTGCAACACCAAAAATTGCGAGTCCCCAGCCTGGCTCGACCCTGGATCCCACCACCCTCGACACTGTCCTTGCTACCCCCTTCCAAAACTCCCCCAGCGCTGGGCATGCCCAAAACATATGGGCGTGGTTCGCTGCCCCCCCCCCCCCCGAGCACCTAGCACACCTGTCCTCGCCCCCGAAAAACCTATTCAACCTCGTCCCAGTCATGTGGGCCCTATGCAGCACCTTGAACTGTATGAGGCTAAGCCTCGCACAGGAAGAGGAGGAATTCACTCTCTCCAGGGCATCCGCCCACGTCCCCTCCTCAATCTCCTCACCGAGCTCCTCTTCCCATTTACCCTTCAGTTCCTCCACCGAGGCCTCGTCTACCTCCTGCATCACCCGGTATATGTCCGAAATCCTCCCTCCTCCAACCCACACCCCCGAGAGCACCCTGTCCCGCACCCCACGTGGGGGCAGCAAGGGGAACCCCTCCACCTGCCGCCTGGCAAACGCCCTCACCTGCATGTACCCATGTTCCCCGGGGGAAGCCCAAACTTCCCCTCTAACTCCCCCAAGCTCGCGAACCTCCCCTCCACAAACAGGTCCCTCAACCTCCTAACCCCTACCCTGTGCCAGCCCAGAAATTCGCCATCAATTCTCCCTGGGACAAACCGATGGTTCCCCTGTATCGGGGCCTCCATCGAGCCCCCCACTTCTCCCCTATGCCGTCTCCAATGCCCCCAAAATTTGACGGTAGCCGCCACCACTGGGCTCGTGGTATACCTCGTTGAAGGGAGCGACAATGGCACCGTTACCAACGCCTCCAGGCTCGTGCCCACACATGACGCCACCTCCATCCTCTTCCATGCTGCCCTTTCCTCGGCCATTAACCACTTACGCACCATCGCTGCGTTGGCAGCCCAATAATACCCACAGAGGTTGGGCAACGCCAGCCCCCCCTATCCCTGCCCCGTTCCAAGAACACTCTTCGCACCCTCGGAGTCCCATGCGTCCACACAAATCCCATGATACTCCTGTTGACCCGCCTAAAAAAGGCCTTCGGGATAAGGATGGGGAGGCACTGGAACAGGAACAGAAACCTCAGGTGCAGCGGCCAGCATAATTAAGGACACCATGCACCCAGACATTCCCTCTTCCACCTTCTTCCGTCAGGAAAAAGATACCAAAGTTTGAGATCACGTACCAACCGACTCACGAACAGCTTCTTCCCTATTGCCACTAGACGTTTGAATGGACCTACATGGTATTAAGTTTATCTTTTCTTTACACCTTGCTATAACTGTAACATTATATTCTGCAGTCTCTCCTTCCTTCCCTATGTACGGTATGCATTGTTTATCCAGCATGCAAGAAACAATACTTTTCACTGTATACTAATACATGAGAATAATAAATCAAATCAAAATAAAACCCCTTTAACATTAAACATTTCTGAAGATTACATATAACTTGTACTATAAACGATATATCATTTTACATTTTTAAACAGACAAACATCAACACGAATATAGTCAATTTTATTCTTCTCACAGTCATGATAAAGCATCAGCAATCACATTTGCTCTTTTTACCACATGTAGAATTCGTACATTAAACGTTTGTAATACTAAATCCCGTCTGAATAGTCTTGCGTTTTGAGTTTTAAATTGGTCCAAGAATTTTAATAGATTATGATCTGTACATACAATTGTGCCACATAAATTGTTACTAACATGAATATTAAAACCCTTCTCAATGGTCAAGTATTCATTTTGGTGAACAACGGGTTTCCGAGAAAAATACCCAATTGGTCTTTCAAATCCTTTGTAGTCTTCCTGCAGCAGTACAGCATCAACACCTACATTACTTGCATCAACTGCCACCATAAATGGTTTAGAATAATTAGGTGCCATCAACACTAGTGTGATGGTCAACATCGTCTCCAGATTATCGAACTGTTCCAGATTTTCCAACATCTACTGAAATTCTGTGTTTTTAAAAAATAAATTTAGAGTACCCAATTCATTGTTTCCAGTTAAGGGGCAATTTAGCATCACCAATCCACCTAGCCTGCACATCTTTGGGTTGTGGGGACGAAACCCATGCAAACGCAGGGAGAATAGGGCAGCACGGTGACCTAGTGGTTAGCACAGCTGCCTCACGGTGCTGAGGTCCCAGGTTCAAGCCCAGCTCTGTGTCACTGTCCGTGTGGAGTTTGCACATTCTCCCCATGTCTGCGTGGGTTTCACCCCCACAACCCAAAAATGTGCAGAGTAGGTGGATTGGCCACACTAAATTGCCCCTTAATTGGAAAAAATAATTGGGTACTCTAAATTTATTTTAAAAAAGACACGGGGACAGTGACCCAGAGCCGGGATTGAACCTGGGACCTCGGCTCTGTGAGGCTGCAGGGCTAACCCACTGCGCTTCGGTGTTTTTTTTAAGGTTCAGTCAGGGGGCATCGCTGGGTGAGTCAACATTTATTGCCCATCCGAGGAAATTTAAGAGTCAACCATATTGCTGTGGGTCTGAAGTCACGTGTAGGCCAGACTGGGTAAGGACGACAGGCTTCCTTCCCGAAAGGACATTCATGATCCAGAAGGGTTTTTACAACAATTGACAGTAGTTTTATGGTAATCATTAAGACTTTTAATTCCAGGTATTCATTGAATTCAAATTTCACCATCTGTCATGGTGGTATTCAAATCTGGGACCCAGAGCATTATCCTGGGTCTCTGAATTACTAGTCCAGCAACAATACTACGCCATTGACTCCCCAAGAGGCAGTATGACACATGTCCAACAATACAGTCTCCGACCGCTGACTCACCAATCTCTCTTTGATCAATTCAAGTGGTCGGTCCTCTCATCCCATGACCAAAAATCAATTCTGATGGACTGAATTTAGTTGATTCATTAGGTGCATCCCTAATTGGAAACAATACAAATGGAATTCTTTTATCCCAGTCCTCTAGATAATCCCGACTGAGGGCCTCAACATGGTATTTAGAGTTGGTGCCATCTTTTTAATAGCCCTTGTGATTCCGGATGATGCATCGTCGAGTTAAATTGCTTTATTCCTCAGCTATCCGTAACCTCCTTGAATAATTTAGACGTAAAATTGGATCCCTGATCTGATTAAAACATTTGGTTAACCCCTTTTCAACCCTCTTAAATGTAATGTTTCTTACTGGAATTGCCTCCTGGAATCTAGTAGGCACATCCATTATGTTCAACAGAGACTCATCCCCACTTTTGGTTTCAGGCAGGGGTCCCACGCAATCAATTAGGACCCTAGTTAGAAGTTCCTCAAATGCTGGGATGAGTGTTAATGGTGCTGGTTTGATTACCACCTGAGGTTTCGTTATCTGCCATGTGTGACATGTACAGCTAAATTCAGCTCTATCCTTGCTTAAGTTTTCCTTACTCCTAAATGACCCCCTACTAGGACCTCATACACTACTGCAGAACTTCCTTTCTATAGCTGACTGATAACACCACTTGATGAACTTCTGCCCATTTCTCATCTGCTTGAATAACTAACGGTCTCAATTTTCTCATTAATACATTATGTCTCATGTAATAACACTCTGGTATACACTTGGATTCCATTTCCGTATATGCTTTCTGATGTAACTGCTTTATCTCGGAATCTTTGTTGTAATTCAACCAAGTTCTCTTCCTCCTGTCTCAATCTGTGGCTTTGTGATCTGGTTACCACACAATGAAGAAACACTCCTGGATATACTTCTTGCAACAACATATCAGTTGCTTTTTAACCACAGTAGGCTGCATTCCCACCCGAGGATAAATTGCACCCCTGAAAAATGTATTTTTTTTATTACTCCTACTACCATTTCACTTTTCACCGGACTCTCTAACCTTACCTTACATAGTGGTACACTACTTCTCTCACCCCTAGTTCCACATATTATCACCTTGTCTGGCAATACTCCTTCCAAACTATGCATCTTCTTTTTTTTTAAATTTAGAGTACCCAATTATTTTATTTTTTTGCAATTAAGAGGCAATTTAGCATGGCCAACTCACCTAACCTGCACATCTTTGGGTTGTGGGGGTGAAACCTACGCTGACACGGGGAGAACGTGAAAACGCCACAAATACAGTGACCCAGGATTCAAACACAGGTCGTCAGCACCGCAGTCTCAGTGCGAACCACTGCGCCACGTGCCACCCCCCCCCCCCCACCCCCTCCACCCCCAAATTATACATCTCCTTATCTCTCACCATTAAAAGATTGCTTTGCTTATGTATTCCATAAGGTTTTAATCTCCTTATGAAAATGAAAAATGAAAATCGCTTATTGTCATAAGTAGGCTTCAAATGAAGTTACTGTGAAAAGCCCCTAGTCAGCACATTCCGGCGCCTGTTCGGGGAGGCTGATACAGGAATTGAACCGTGCTGCTGGCCTGCCTTGGTCTGCTTTCAACGCCAGCGATTTAGCCCTGTGCTACTTCACCTTGTACACAAAAGTAAACAGTACCCTCACAAATAGAATCCTTAAAGTTCTGGTACCTGCTTACCCACCAACCTCTGAACAGGCTGTACACACTGTTGAACCTCTTCCACTGGGACTATGGTTTTTCCTCCCACTTTAATAAACCCCACTGGCTTATCCTGTTTTACCGAGTCTATCCTCCCAAAACTTTTCTTGAGCAACCAACACTGCAACTTCACATGTCCAACTTTTTAACACTGAAAAACTTAAGTTTTCTTATGTCTCTACCTCTATCCCAAGTTTCCTTTTTAACCTGAGGCACACTCTCCTGAACATCACCAACTAAACCTCCTTTGTACTGACCACTTGTGAATTTCTCATTTCCCCAGTTTTGATCCTTCACAGGTTGAAATTAATGTCGAAAACCAATCTTTGCTTCATGCACCAATTCAAATTCATTGGCCATTTCTGCCTGTCTAGTATAGTTTTAACTCTTTGCTCCTCCACATCAGTTCCCACTACTGTGTTAAGTGAATCTTTAAATTCCTCCAAAATAATTATTCCCTGAGAGTGTCATGTTTGATATACATTTAATGCTCGAAAAGAACTTAAATACTACTGCTCAATTTCCCATTAAACAACAAGAAAAGAAGCATACAGCTCTCAATCTATCTTCCTGTGGGAGAATTGAGGTATCAGCATCAGACAGATTCAAAATTCAACTCCTCACTCCATAGTTTCTCTACTAAAACTGCCTCTAAAGCTTTTCCAAATGTCTCTGCATTCCTTGGCTCCACCCATCAATGACCTCATTGACCCAAGCTGAAACACAAATTATCGCTACAGGCTGCAATGCAATTAACTCCCCAGGGGCAGCACGGTGGTGCAGTGGTTAGCACTGTTGCTTCACAGCGCTGAGGACCCGGGTTCAATCCCGGCCCCAACTGTCCGGGTGGAGTTTGCATTTTCTCCCAGTGTCTTTGTCGGTCTCGCCCCCACAACCCAAAATGATGTGCAGGGTTGAATGGCCAATGCTAACATCCCCCTTAATTGGAAGAGAAATGAATTGGTACTCTAAATTTATTTTAAAAACTCCGCAGGGGCTTTCCCAGTCAAACCAGTCCATTAGTTCAGACTGAAAAACACATTCCTTTGTCAATTCCACGTTCTGGTTGCTAACTCCCCAGGGACTTCCCCAGTCAAACCACAGTCCATTAGTTCAGGCTGAAAAATGGTGTTATCAGTTTCACCTTCTGGCTGCTACAATAGTAACACAATCATTGCTCTATTCTCAGAGACCTGCTTCAAGACCAGGATCTGTTCAAAGACTGCTTTGCAGCTTCTCGTTTTTCTTTGTGTTTTGTCCACAGCAAATGTTACTATAAATAATTGTAAAAGCAATAAAAAAAAATTTTTTTTTTTTTAAATGCAGTGGAATGAGATATATTTTATGATGGAAATCTTGGGAGGCTTGGAAGCTCAGCTCAGTCAAATAAGATGCTGAGGTTGAGAACAATCAACCCTAATCCGGGACAGTGGACTAGGAAAGACTTTTTGACAGGAAAGTTTACAACACAGAGAAAGCGCACAGGTTGAGAGAAGCAGTGGAGATGGGGAGGTGGGTGCTGTCAGCATATAGGTGAAACATGGTTGAGCTCACAGCACCAGGGTTCTATGGGTGTCTGTCTGTGGATTTTACATCTTCTCCCCGTGTCTGTGCAGGTTTCTTCTAGGTGCTCCAGTTTCCTCCCACAGCCTAAAGATATGCAGGTTAGATGGATCGGCCATGATAAATTGTCCCTTAGAGTCCAAAGATGTGCGAGGTGGGTGGGTTGAGGGGCTGGGGTGAGGGAGTGGGCCTGGATTGGATGCTCTTTCAGAGGGTTCATGCATACTTGATGGGCCAAATGAAGTCTTTCTGCACTGTAGGGATTCTAATAATAATCTTTATTGTCACAAGTAGGCCTACATTGACATTGCAATGAAGTTACGGTGAAAAGCCCCTAGTCGCCACACTCTGGCGCCTGTTCGGGTACACAGGTTGAATTCAGAATGTCAAAATTATCTAACAAGCACGTCTTTCGGGACTTCTGGGAGGAAACTGGAGCACCCTGAGGAAACCCACGCAGACACAGGGAGAACGTGCAGACTCCGCACAGACAGTGACCCAAGCCAGGAATCGAACCTGGGATGCTGGTGTTATGAAGCAACAATGCTAACCACTGTGCTACCATGCTGCTCAATTCCATGACATAAAGTGTTCAGATGGTTTATTGAGGGAATCATGGGTAAATACGTTAGAGAGTCCATGCAACAGTGAGAGTATGAATGCAAGAGAAGCCAAAAAATTTAAATGAAGACCAAATTCGAATGTTTTTACTCTCAATGAGTTTCCGTTGTCTTAGACATGACAATAATGATTCAAATTAGAAATTTACAAGAAGAAAGGAACAAATATGTGCACAATTTAGTGCCACAGTTCAAGTTCACAGCCCATTGCCAATTGCTTTTACATTGATATTGGTTAAATAAGAAATTCATTTTCTAAATTAAAACTAACAAATTAAACTCTGCAAAGCAATTAGTCTGGCAACAAACCAAGTTGCACAGATCAATATTGGTGAGATTTCTACAGTTTAGAAATTATAAACTTCTGCAGGAGCAATGGCCCTGGTGACAGATAGCAGAATGGAGGCAGCTAATGGTAACATGCAGCACCATATCGACTGAGAAATCCTAAATCTCCTTAAATTCATAAGCAAAATGTTCTCTAAAATGCCAGTTTGTAATGTAATTATTATTTTTAAAAAGCACAAACTACTGGCAGCCAAACTGACAACAATTTGAATCCGTTTCCAAGGAGTGCAACAAATACTTTCAGAAGTCAACTCACTATTGGCAAGACTTGGTAAACTTTTCAGAAATAAATCTGAGCAGCTATTCATAAATTTGGTCAATTTTTTGATGGTTCTCCAACACTTTCCTTCCCTTCTCATATTTTTTTCTTCAGAAAGGCAAAGAAAGCTCTAAGTGATGTTGAAGTTTCAAGTTTAAATTGCTGTCAAGTAAAAACGGCAACAAGAATGTTTCTTCTCAGCAAGGATTTGAGTTAGCAGGCTAGATCATACTTCAATTACCAAATGGCTTCTTTGTCTCATTTCAAACAATACTATAGCGTCTCAGCACTCTTAGCACCCATCATAGAAAATATCCTCAACAGCCTCAGATTTTCCAGAAGTCAATCGATAAACACATTCCTCACTTTTGCTATGATCCTCACAAGAAATGAATCCCCACAACATTAACGGAAAGAAAACCACTGGACAAAATTTCACTTATTAAAACTTCTACTGTCACAAACAAAAGTGAGCATAATTCAAGCATTAATTAACAGACTAAGTTTTTCAAACAAGAGGTAAATTTCATTTTAAATGGCAAATACAACAGAGGTATCTCGCCTGCTGCATTGTTCCAGTGAAGCCCAGCGGAACAGGAAGGAACTGCACCTCACCTTCCGATTAGGCACGTTACAGCCACCTGGATTTAAGTTCAACAACTTCAGTTTGTGAACTCTCTCCTCCTCCATTTTTATTTCCATCAATTTATTTTCATTTCTTCCAGCGATCTGTTTTTCCCTCATCATTATCTCCCCCCCCCCCCCCCCCCCCCAACCCAGGCCACCTGCTCGCTGTTCCTAGTTGTCCTTTGACACACTGCTTACCTTTGTTCTGCTACTATCACATTCTGATTTCTCAATGTGCCACTTTCAGCACCCTTCTCAGCCTTGATCATCCCATTTATATTCCCTTTGTCTATCTGCCCATGACATCTTTGTCAGTCTCCACCTATCGCTGGGCTTCTACCCCCCCCCACCCCCCCACCCCCCAAACAAAAGTATAAATCTGTTCTATTTCCAGTTCTCTCCAGCTTTGACAGAGTCGTCCAGACTCGAAATGTTAGCTCCCTTCTCTCTCTTCAAAGATGCTGTCACACCTGTTTTCTGTTTGTTTCAGATTCCAGCATCCACAGTAATTTGCCTTTATCTACAAAGATATTATCTTGTGTAGTTACAAGCAGTCACCTTGCTTTCCACACAAATGTGGAACCATGTGTAATCTTGAGAATTCAAGTTCTTTTTGCCCTCAGTCTGGTCTCAGTAAAATTACCAAGTCGGATTGTAGATAACAACTTTAATTTAATTGCGGGTCTTGCAAGTTGACTCACTCTGCCTGGGTCTTGTAAAGTCCCCAGAGTGAGTGAATCACAGAACAAAGAAACTTGGTCTCATGTACATTGGTAAAAAAAATGAGGTTACACACACGACCAAATACGGTAACTTGGCAATTTTAGGGTTTCTATAGGTTCCCTTACATTCCTTAACCTAGCCATACAAGGTAATCTTAGCAATTACTGGTCCCAATAGGCTGCCCTCACCCTTCTTTTGCCTGAGGCCCCTGTGAGCACCCATCCCCCTCACCATGATGCTCCTGACTTAGCCTGACTTCCCACAATGCTTCAGTGCCATCCCCTTTTGCTCATTTCCTCAATCTCAGCCTTTTCAACTCCGCCTCATTTTGTTGGATTCTTCACTTCCCAACCAATTGTTTTGGCTTTGAGTCACAAATGTCAGCAGCCATATTCCATATGAACGCTTACTACCAACAAGGTGCCCATCTTTGTACCTTTTGTCATTCGAGTACCAACACTTCTGATGGCACAGAAACCCCAGAGCCCCCCCCCCCCCCCCCCCCCCCCCGAATCCTTTAAACGGGCTCTGGCAACACAAACAGCAGCAATGGGTTTTGTCCAATCCACCTTGCTCTTCCTATCTTCTGCTCTTTCCAAGTGTGGAACACACAGTTTGGTCTATTCTCAGAACTGCTTCAACACACCAGGACCTATTCAAAGACTGCCAGACTGTTCAATTCAGACAGAACATTGCTTGTTTCCTCTTTACACAGATTTTCAATCTGGCTGACCCAACCCCAGTGCAATTAGCTTTGTATTTACCCTTTGCATCATCCAGGGTAGTCATGCACATGGCAACCTCGGGTCACATGGGAATTTCTTGTACCTAATGACGCCATAATAATGAAATCAATTGTCCCCTTTTCAGAATATTATCCCAGCCTACTTTGGGACTTGGCACAAGAAGAAAATACATGATTCACAAAACACGAGTCATCATACAGTTGGAGTAGAATTTTCAAATTACAAATCTGTCCCCTCCACTACCCTATTATAACTCAAAACAAGCAATGCCACAGGCATTTTACAAATGTTAAATAAAATGTTTTACACTGAAGATCAATTTCCACACAAATCAAAAGTGCCCAATCAGTATCCCACACGGTGTATCTGGTATGGGTATTTCCAGCTATATACTAAAGCACGTTTTCTTAGGTTTCATATGGCAAAATGGTCAATTTTGCAATGATCAGCTGACACTTTATAATCTTACTGCAGAATCTCCATAAATGGAGTTTTAACCTTTGTCTAAATGCAATGTTCAAAAATAAGGTACTTACTAGCATCGCCATCTTCTTCCCATGTACCAGGAGAAGCAGTATTGCCAAGATATTCATCATCCTGCAAGCAGAAGTCATAAAAATATTGGAATGCAAAAACTGACGTGTAAGCACTGAATACAACTGTACTTTGTTTCACTTCTGGCCAGGAGAAACTACCCTCCTGAAATCATTCTTAAAAATCAGTTATTTTAATAAGTTTCATAAACAACATGCTAGCGTATTAAGCACATATGTATTGTAGTCCAGCATATAATGCACATATCTTGCAAATGTCAGTCTTGTTTGCTGTAACACCCTCAGTCACCTCTCTCATCAGCTCAAGTTTATTCAAACATACATAGAAATGTTGATTAAATAGAAACATAGAAAATAGGTGGAGTACGCCTTCAGCTCTCCAAGCCTGCATTCAATATGATTATGGCTGATCATGCAATCCAATATCCTGCTTTCTCTCCATGCCCCTTGGATACCTTGAGCCGCAAGAGCCACGTCCAGCTCCCTCTTGAATATATCCAACGCACTAGAATTCCACAAGTTCACAACTCTGAGAGAAGTTGTTCTTCCTCATCTCAGTCCTGAATGGCTTACCCCTAATTCTTCGGATGTGACCCCTAATTCTGGACGTCCCCAACATCGGGAACATTCTTCCCGCATCTAGCCAGTCAAGTCCCATTAGGATATGTTTTTCTGAAATGCCCTCTCATTCTTCTAAACTTCAGTGAGTACAAGCCCAGTCGATCCAGTCTTTCTTCATATGTCAGTCCTGCAATCCCAGGAATTAGTCTGAATCTTCGCTGGACTCCCGCAATAGCAAGAATATCTTTCCTCAAACTAGGAGACCACAATTGAATACAGTACTCTAGGTGTGGCCTCACCAAGGCCCTGCATAATGCAGCCGGACATCCCTACTCCTATACTCAATCCTCTCGTTATGAAGGCCAGCATGCCATTAGCTTTCATCACTGCCTGCAGGACCTGCATGCCAACCTTCAGCAACTGTTCCACCATGACATCCAGGTCTTGTTGCACTTTCCCTTTTCCTAAACTGCCACCATTCAGATAATAATCTGCCTTCCTGATTTTGCCAAAGTGGATAACTGCACATTTTACCACATTTGCCAAGTGTTTGCCCACTCAGCCAGCCTGTCCCAAGTCACCCTGCAGCCTCCTCACAGCACATACTGTCACCCAGCTTAGTGTCGTCTACAAATTTGGAGATATTACATGCAATTCCTTCATTCAAATCATGAATGTATATTGTGAACAGCTGGGGTGCCAGCACTGAACCCTGCGGTACCCACTAGTCCCTACCTGCCATTCTGAAAAGGACCCGTTTATTCCCACTCTCTACTTCCAATCTGCCAATCAGTTCTTACCCATGTCAATATATTATCACCAATACCATGAGTTTTAATTTTGCTCACTTGCTCTCGTGTGGGACCTTGTCAAAAGCCTTTTGGAAGTCCAGATACACAACATCCACTGGTTCACTCTTCTCGACTCTACTGGTCACATCCTCAAAAAATTCTAGATTTGTCGAGCATGATTTTCCTTTAGTGAATCCATGATGTCTTGGACCGATCCTGTCCCCACTTTTCAAATATTCAGTTATTTCAACCTTAATTGACTCCCAGCATTTTCCCCACCACCGATGTCAGGCTAACCGGTCTATAATTCCCCATTTTCTCTCCCTCCTTTTTTGTAAAGTGGGGTTACATTAGCTACTCTCCAATCCAGTAGAAGTCTTCCAGAGTCTATAGACTGCTGGAAAATGATTACCAATGTGTCCACTATTTCCAGGGCCACTTCCTTAACTATTCTGGGCTGCAGAACATCAGGCCCTGGGGACTTGTTGGGTTTTAATCCCATCAATTTCCCCAATACAATTTGCTGACTAATAAGGATTTCCTTCAGTTCCTCCTTCATGCCAGACCCTCTGCCCCCTAGTATTTCTGGAAGCTTAATTGTGTCCTCCTTAGTGAAGACAGATCCAAAGTATTTGCTCAACTGGTCTGCCATCTCTTTGTTGCCCATTATGAATTCACCTGATTCAAACTTTAAGGGACCTACAGTCTTCACCAGTCTTTTTCTTTTCACGTATCTATAGAAGCTTTTGCAGTCAGTTGTTCTGTTTACTTCCATGTTCTATTTTCCCCTTCTGAATTAAACCCTTTGTCTTCCTCTGCTGAATTTTAAATTTTTCCCAGTCCTCAGGCTTGCTGCTTTTTCTGGACAATTTATATGCCTCTTCTTTGGCTTTAACATTAACCCTGCTTTCCCTTGTTAGCCAAGGTTGAGCCACCTTCCCCGTCTTAGTCTTGAGCCAGACTGGAATATACAATTGTTGAAGTTCATCCATGTGTTCTTTAAATGACTGCCATTGCCCATCAACCTCTTCAGTATCATTTGCCAGCTTATCTTTGCCAATGCACATCTCATAACATCAAAGGAAGTTTTACGTTCAGGACCTTGTCTCAGACCTAACTGTGTCACTCTCCATCTTAATGAAGAATTCTACCATATTATGGTCACTCTTCCCTGAAGGATCTCGCACCACAATATTGCTCATTAATCCTCTTTGATTGCACAATTTCCAGTTTCGGATGGCCTGCTCTCTAGTTGGTTCTCCGACATATTGGTTGAGAGAACCATACCTTATACATTGCAGGAAATCCTCCTCCATCGCATTGCCACCACTTTGATTAGCCCAGTTTGATAAGCCCAATATGCAGATAAGGATCTTTATTAGTGTCAAAAGTAGGCTTACATTAACACTGCAATGAAGTTACTGTGAAAATCCCCTCGTCGCCATACTACGGCGCGTGTTCGGGTACACAGAGGGAGAATTCAGAATGTCAAATTCACCCAACAAGCACGTCTTTCGGGAATTGTGGGAGAAAACGGGAGCATCTGGAGGAAACCCACGCAGACATGGGGTGAACGTGCAGACTCCACACAGTGACCCATGCCGGGAATCAAACCCGGGTCTCCAGCACTGCGGAGCAACAGTGCTAATCACAGTGCTACCGTGCCACCATGTACCCATGTTGCAGTGTAGTATAACAGAGGCACTAACAGGACCCAAAGAAATGCAATTATTAAAGACACACTGTTTATACAGGCTTTCATAAGGCAAAACAGCAACTCTGTTCCAAAATAAAACAAAAACTAACATCCAAGTTAATAAGACACAGAATCATAGAATTATTACAGTGCAGAAGCAAGCCATTCAGTCCATCGTGTTTGCACCAACTCTCCAACTGAGCATTTCACCTGGTGCCATTCTTCTGTTTTTCCCCCATAATCCTGAAGATTGTTTCCTTTCAAATAATCATCAATGTCTCTCTTGAATGCTTTAAGTCAACCTGCCTCCACCAAACACTCAGGCCCTGCTTTCCAGACCCAGTGTGAAAAGGTTTTTTCTCATATCGCTTTTGCTTCTTTTGCCAATTGCTTTAAATGTGTGCCATCTAATTCTTCAAGGACCGACAGTGGCTGAGTAGTAATACTGTTGGACTTGTAATCTTGAGGCCCAAGCTAATGTGCTGGCAGTGCTGGTTCAAATCTCACAATGGGAGCAGGTAGAATTTAAATTCAATTAATAAAAACTTTGAATTGAAAGTTGGTTTTATGGCACCATTACTGAGACTATCAATTGTCATAAAACCCCATCTGGTTCATTAATGTTTTTGAGAGAAGGAAATCTGCCATTCTTATCTGGTCTCGACCACTAATGACTCGAATCCACAACAATGTGGCTCTTACCTACCTCTAAAATGACTGAGCAAGTCACTCAAGTTGTACAAAACCACTACGGAAAAGTCAAAAAGGAATAAAATCCTTGCGCAACTTGCACTGACCGAGGCACCAGAAACAATAACGGCGCACAGAACCAAGTTGACCCTGAAAGTCCTCCTCACTAACATCTGGATGTTTGTGCCAAAATTTGGAGTGTCGTCTCAGGCTAGTCAAGCAACAGCCTGACGTAGTTACACAAACTGAATCATGCCTTACAATCAATGAATTATATCTTACAGCCAATGTCCTGGACACCACCATCACCATCCCTGGGTATGTCCTGTACCACCTGCAATAAAGCACCACGAGAGGCACTGGCACCATGGTGTACAATCAGGGCAGGATTGCCCTGAAAGTCCTCAACATTGAATCCGGACCCCATGAAGTGTCATGGAATCAGGTCAAACAAGAGCAAGGCAGCACGGTAGCATGGTGGTTAGCATAAATGCTTCACAGCTCCAGGGTCCCAGGTTCGATTCCCGGCTGGGTCACTGTCTGTGTGGAGTCTGCACGTCCTCCCCGTGTGTGCGTGGGTTTCCTCCGGGTGCTCCGGTTTCCTCCCACAGTCCAAAGATGTGCGGGTTAGGTGGATTGGCCAGGCTAAATTGCCCGTAGTGTCCTAAAGAGTAAGGTTAAGGGGGGGTTGTTGGGTTATGGGTATAGGGTGGATACGTGGGTTTGAGTAGGGTGATCATTGCTCGGCACAACATCGAGGGCCGAAGGGCCTGTTCTGTGCTGTACTGTTCTATGTTCTATGAAACCACATTGCTGGCTGCCACTTACCACTCTCCCTCAGCTAGAATCAGCACTGCTCTAATGTCGAAGACTGGGCAGCACGGTAGCATAGTAGTGAGCACTATGGTTTCACAGCGCCAGGGTCCCAGGTTCGATTCCCAGCTTGGGTCACTGTCTGTGCAGAGTCTGCTCGTTCCCCGCGTGTCTGCGTAGGTTTCCTCCGGGTGTTCCGATTTCCTCCCAGAAGTCCCTAAAGACGTGCTGTTAGGTAATTTGGACATTCTGAATTCTCCCTCAGTGTACCTGAACAGGCCCCTGAATGTGACGACCTGTGACTTTTCACAGTAACTTATTTGCAGCTTTAATGTAAGCCTACTTGTGACAATAAAGATTATTATTATACTGGGTGGGCTTCTTTAATGTTCATCACCAAGAGTGGCTTGGTAGTACCACTACTGGTCAAGTTAGCCAAGTCCAGAAGGAAATTTATGAGGCTGAGCAGCAGTGAGGGAACAGGGGGGGATGCATTTGTCCTTGAAATTGCAGGAGGAGGGACCACCTCACCGCCCATGTGAAGAGGAAATCCAATATACATGCTCAGCATACATTTCAGTGAATTGTGTTGCATGACCACCAGTCTAAATAAAATCGATTCAGTACTGATTTAGCAAGTCAAAACTCAGCACGAGGCACTATGGGCTATCAGCAGCAACTGAACTAAATTCAACCACAATTTTGATCTCATGGGCTGATACATCCCTCACTCTACCATTATCATCAAGCCAAGGAATCAATCCTGGACAATACATGCCAGGAGCAGCACCAAGTATATCTGCCAAACTGGTGTAGCTACAACACAAGACTGCTTGCATGGCAAGCAGCAGAAGCAGCTTAAAATATAGAGCTAAGCGATCCTACAATCAGCAGAGCACATCAAGGTTCTGCAGTCCTGCTACATTCCATAGTAAATGGTGGTGGGCAACTAAGCAACTATCTGGAAAAGGTGATTCCCCAGATAATGGAGCTCGGTACACCAGTGCAAAAGACAAGGTTGAAGTATTTGCACCTATCTTTTAGCCAGAAGTGCTGAATGGATGTTCCATCTCAGCCTCTTCCTTTGGTCCCGAGCATCAGATAGGCCAGTCTTCAGCCAATTTTATTACTCCACGTGATATTAAGAAACGGCTACAGGCACTGGATATTGCAAAAGATTTGCACCCAGTCAACAACCCAGCAATAGTTCTGAAGGCCCGTGCTCCAAAGCTGGCTCAATCCCTCGGCAAGCTGTTCCAGTACAACTATAACTCAGACATCTACTTAATGTGGAAAATTGGCCAAGTATATTCTGTCCACAAAAGGCAGGACAAATCCCATCTGGCCAAGTACCAGCCCAGCAAAATTTTAGAAGATGTTGTCGACAGTGCTATTAGGCAGCACTTGCAGAGCAATAACCTGCTCACTAATGCTCATTCAGGGTTCCGCCAGGACCTCTCAGATGCTGACCACACTACAACCTTGGTCAAAAGGCTAAGTGTGGCATCAAGGAGCCTTAGCAAAACTGAGGTCTATGGGAATCGGGGGGGGGGCACTAATTATTGCACATTCAGAAATGAGGATGTTTGCTGATGATTGCACAATGTTCATAACTCCTCAGATGCTGAAGCAGTCAGTGTCCATAGGCAGCAAAACATGGACAACATTCAGGCTTGGGCTAATAAGTGGCAAATAACATTCCTGCCACAGAAATGCAAGTTAATGACCATCTCTAGCAAGTCAGAATCTAAACATTCAATGGGATTGCCATTGCTGAACCATCAACATTCTGGCCATTAACAGCGACAAGAAATAGAGCCAGACAATACATGTAAATACTGTGGCTACTAAAGCTGGAAAGAGCTATATAATAGGCTTGGAATTCTGAGGTGCGTAACTCACCTCCCGACTCCTTACACCCTGTTCAACTTCCACAATGCACAGGTCAGGAATGTGACGACGATGTGCTGAGCGGTCGGACATCAGGTGGCTCTCCTCCCAACGAGAACCAAAAGAGCACATTTGCATAGTTTTTTAGCTCAAAAAGCCATTATAAACAAACCCCAAGGCGAAGAATAACAGTGTCAAAAAGGATGTCGGTGAATGATAAGCCGAAGGGCTGATGAGAGAGCAGGAGTGGCGGAAAAGGGCAAGCCCGGCGAGCGGACAGAACAGCAGAACCACGAGGCGAGGTGGATGCCCTGGTTGTCCAAGAACGGGGTAGGCCGTTAGACAGCCCTACCGTTCAAGGTATTGGTCCAGTAAACATTCTTGGAACTTCCAAATATTTACATTCTTAAATAAGGAGACCTGTACTGTACACAGTACTCTGAATGTGCTCTCGTCAATGCCCTGTATAACTGAAATATAACCTCTCTACTTTTGTATTCAATTCCCTTCACAATAAATAACATTCTATTAGCTTTCCAAATTACTGTATACCAACCTTTTGCAATTCATGCACTAGGATGTCCAGATCCTGACTTGGAAATATATCACTGTTCTTATCTTACACTGCTGTGGAGTCAAAATCCTCGAACTTCTTCCCTAACAGCACTGTGCATGCACCTACACCATGGACTGCAGTAGTTCAAAAAGGCAGCTCACCAGCACCATCTCAAAAGCAATTATATAGGTAACAAATGCAGACCTCGCCGGCGACATCCACATCCCACAAAATAAAAATAAAAATAAAACACATCACATGTTAAATGTTTGATTCTCAGTCTATGCTGCTTGCTCGTCTCAATCAGGATGGCCAATGTTTGCGAAAATAGATGCAGGGAATGCAACAGACCTACATATTACCATTCACTGCCATACGGTACTCTTAATTTGATTGGGCTGTATGAAGGATTGATTAAACTACCAGTAGAAGTGCAGCACGGTGGCACAGTGGATAGCACTGCTGCCTGCGACGCTGACGATCCGGGTTCGTTCCCGGTCCTGGGCCACTGTGTGGAGTTTACACATTCTTCCCTGTCAGCGTGGGTTTCACCCCCACAACCCAAAGATGTGCAGGTAGGTGGATTGGCCACGCTAAATTGCCCCTTAATTGGAAAAAAATAATTGGGTATTCTAAATTTTTTTTTAAACTACCAGTCGAGAAAAGACAAAAAAATGGATTAAATTCAAGCCAATTAGGCTTTACATTAAAACAAGAGTAAAAATAAAGAATCTGCTTCAATGTACTAAAAACGTCAGAATGAAAAGGTTGATTAATATACTTCAATTGTCCAGTTAAATCTCCCAGGAAAAGGAGTGCTGTCATACTTTCCTTCACCACTTCCAATAAGTGTTGCATAATGTTCTAACATCTGAAAATTCAAAAACTTAGCAACTTTAAATTGAGGAAGTTGGTTGCTGATTGCAAATTTTGTAGAAATAAGAAGGGACTTGGCTGAGGTGGACTGACGAGCATTGTTCAAGGTTAAATCTGAGGAAAACTAGTGGGAAGCACGAAAAGGAGATACTAAATTAACAAAGTAGTCCTCTCCAAAAATAAGAGTGGCCCTGCCAAATCTAGACGACCCCCCCCCAGTTGTCTAGAGGAACACAGGGGAAGATCAAATAGAAAAAGAAAGCATATGATAGGCATAAAGAACTAAGCACTGCAGATAGCCTAGACGAGTATAGAAAGTGCAAGAATTAAGTCAAAAAGGAAATAAGGAAATCAAAGGGAGGGTATGAAAAAAATTAGCAAGTAAAGTTAGCAAGTAAAGTAAAGTTGGGCAGCACAAGTGAATAGCATCGTGGCTTCACAGCGTCAGGGTCCCAGGTCCGATTCCCAGCTTGGGTCACTGTCTGTGCAGTCTGCACGTTCTCACCGTGTCTGCATGGGTTTCCTCCAGGTGCTCCGGTTTCCTTCCACAGTCCAAAGATGCACAGATTAGGTGGATTGGCCATGCTAACTTGCCGTTAGTGTCCAAAAAGGTCTGGAGGGGTTACTGGGGATAGGGTGGAAGTGAGGGCTTAACTGGGTCGGTGCAGACTTGATGGGCCGAATGGCCTCCTTCTTTCTGCACTGTACGTTCTATGTTCTAAAACCCAAAGATGTTTTATCAATATATTAAAGTAAAAGGCTAGTTAAGGAAAACATGGGACCTATCAGAGATGAAGAGGGGAACTTGTGTGTAGATGCAGAGGTTGTGGGAAGGGTTTATGGAGGAAATGGATGATGCAGACAAAGTAGTCGAGGATGAACACTGAGATACTGAATGGGATAATCATAAAGAGAGACAAAGTACTCAAAGGATTGAAATCCTTGAAAGTTGACGAGTTGCCATGGCCAGATGGATTGCTTCTGAGGCTAATGAAGGAGGTCAAGAAGGAGATAGCAGTTGCTGAGGATGATTTTCCAATCCTCACTAGACACAGGGAAGGTACTGGGAGACTGGAGAAATGCAACCGTGTTTCTATTGTTTAATAAGGGATCAAAGGAAATGCTGTACAATTATACGCTAGTTAGTCTTACGTTAGTGGTGGGCAAATTAGTAGAATCAATCCTGAGAGATAGGATTAACTGTCATATAGAAAGGCATGGACTAGTCAGGGATAGTCAGCATGGACTTGTTAAAGGAAGGTCTTGCCTCACAAATTCTCTGAGCAAGTGACAAGAAGGGTTGATGATGGGAGTGCAGTGGATGTTGTGTACATGGATTTTAGCAAGGCGTTTGACAAAGGCCCACGTGGCAGATTGGTCAAGAAGGTGAAAGCCCATGGGATACCGGGTAACGTGGCAAACTGGATAAAAAGTTGGCTTTGTAACAGGAAACAAAGGATAACGTTCGATGGCTGCCCTTGCAATTCAAAAGTTGTTTCACGTGGTGTTCCATAGGGCTCAGTGTTGGGGCCCTTACTGTTTGTGTTCTATATTAACGATTTGGACGCACACGTGAGGAGCACGATTGGGAAATTTGCAGATGACACAACGATTGGCAGAGTGATGGACAGTGTAGAGGATAGCTATAATCTTCAAAACAATATAGATGGATTGGTGGAGTGGGTGATAAAATGGCAGTTGGAATTCAACAGACAAGTGGGAGGTCATGCATTTAGGTCAACAATTGTGGGGAGTACACAATAAATGGGAATATATCAAAGGGGTAGACGAAGCGAGAGATCTTGGTATACAGGTACATAGGTTCCGAAAGGCAGCAGTTCGAGTAGACAAGTCTGTTAAAAAAGCAGATGGAATGTCTCCTTCATTGGCAGAGGTATAGAATATAGAAGTACGGATATAATGTTACACTGGTGAGTCCACAACTGAAATATTGTGTGCAGTTCTGGTCGCCACATTACAGGAAGGACGTTATTGCTCTGGAGAGAGTGCAGACAAGAATGTTGCCAGGGCTACAAAAATGAAACTACGAGGAAAGACTGGATAGGTTGGGGTTATTTTTCTTGGAACAAAGAGGCTGAGGGGTGACTTAATTGAGTGTACAAAATTATGAGGGCAAAAGATAAGTGGACAGGATAAAATTGTTTCCCTTGGTGGAGAATTCTAGAATCAGGGGACAAAGATTCAAGAGAAGTGGCAGAAAGTGTAGATGGGACATGAGGAATAATCTTTTACGCAGAGGGTAGTGGGAGTCTGGAACTCGATGCCCGAGTTGGTGTTAAAGGCACAGACCCTAAACTCTTTTAAAAGGTATCTGGATCTGCACCTTGAGTGCTCTAAGCTACAGTGCTGGGTTCAAGAAGGTGGGATTAGAAAGTACACCTGGGTGTCCTTGGGATGGCATGGACAAGATGGGCCAAATGGCCAACTCATGTGCTGGAGCCTCTGATTTTATGCTGCCAAGATCACGTGATGAACTGGACAATATTCTGACACAGCCACGGTTTACCAAGGTGTTCGGGAAATCGAACAATTTTGAATACTCAGTGACAGGGCAGCACGGTAGCATTGTGGATAGCGCAATTGCTTCACAGCTCCAGGGTCCCAGGTTCGATTCCGGCTTGGGTCACTGTCTGTGCGGAGTCTGCACATCCTCCCCGTGTGTGTGTGGGTTTCCGCCGGGTGCTCCGGTTTCCTCCCACAGTCCAAAAATGTGCAGGTTAGGTGGATTGGCCATGATAAATTGCCCTTAATGTCCAAAATTGCCCTTAGTGTTGGGTGGGGTTACTGGGTTATGGGGATAGGGTGAAGGTGTTGACCTTGGGTAGGGTGCTCTTTCCAAGAGCCGGTGCAGACTCGCTGGGCCGAATGGCCTCCTTCTGCACTGTAAATTCTATGTAAATTCTATCGACAGTATCACACAGTAACAGCTCCAATGTAAAATTCCCAATATACTGCCCAAATGCTTACAATACCCCCTAGAAAAGTGACTGTGACATTTATTATGGCAGTCATTATGACCACAATATACCTTTCCGTCCCTTGACAGTATAATGGGGTGAACATTGCAATGCGTTTGAAAATAGGCCAGAATTTTTTATGTACCATCCCTACAGCCAGTCAGAATTAAATATGAATACACGCCTCACAGATCAGTTGTAAGTATATTCATTCACCACACTTCCCAATTCCTTCCCCCAATAAATAAGTTTTAAAGCATCTTAAATGGCAGCAGTTCCCAAACCGTGGGTTGCAACCTCCAAAGGAGTTGCAGGGAAAGCTTTTGGCATTGCAAGTGTCTTTTGTCACTGGAAATATGGAGAACTTGACTGAGCAAGTACATAAAATGACATTTTTTCAAGTACGGAAGCACAGATTGTCATTTCTGTATGATGTATATACATTGTCCTATTACACACAGTTGAATGTTACTATGCTGCTTTATTGTTGTTTTGTTTTTACTGGCATCTGGATCATGTTAACTTTCAAGTGTTAAAATGGGGTCACATTGAAAGCTCATTGGAAGCACAGTAATATGGTTATTCCGATTTGTGACTCAATGCATTGCATTCTCTTCAGTAGGGCACTCTTTTAAATATTGAGAACATTGAACAATCTGCATTTCTGAACAAGTAAAGGGATATAGCTTTTTGACTTTTGGATCATGCAATTTAATTCAAGAGGCCATACGGTAGCACAGTAATTAGCACTGCTGCTTCACAGCGCCAGGGTCCCGGGTTTCATTCCCGGCTTGGGTCACTGTCTGTGCAGACTCTGCACATTCTCCCCATATCTGCAGGGGTTTCCTCTGGGTGCTCTGGTTTCCTCCCACAAGTCCTGAAAGACGTGCTGTTAGGTAATTTGGACATTCTGAATTCTCCCTCCGTGTACCCGTGAACAGGAGCCGGAATGTGGCGTCTAGGGGATTTTCACAGTAACTTCATTTCATTGTTAATATAAGCCTACTTGTGACAAAGATTAGTATCATAAAAAGTACGAAATCGGAGTTTGGAACCACCACTGAACTAGGTAGCCCAGCTCCAAACTAGCTAGGCCGAAAAAATGATTTTACCAATGAACAATTATTCAACTGTATTGTTGCTGTACATAGATTCTGTCACCACACTATCAGCAGATTTCAAATGCAACTGGGATTATCAGTACCGTGGGCAGTTAGGGGCAGATAGTTCCAAGAGATGTGTGCAGCTACTGCACCCTACCTTAAAGGAATAAGGGGTTTTCTTTTGTACCAATTCATTAAGTATTTATTATTAGAGCTTTACATCAGGAGATGCAGCAATAAGCTCATTACAATAGGGACTTGTTCTCAGAAATGTTTGCAAGATGGCCCAACAGTTTAAAAGTAAATCCTCGATTTCAGTCATTAAGACCAAAAAGTTCAATTGATCCCCAGGTTGTGTTATAAATAAATTGATAAGAGATTGCCATGCTAATTGTCTGCAGCTTGAACATTACTCTCTGCTAACTGATCCAGAGAAGTACCCAAGCCCTGAACGTGGTCCAGAAAGGAGGAACGGTCAATTCCCAAGTGTCCGAAGGCTGAATTATGAAGAAAGATTAAAAATCTTGGATAAAACAGTTCTGTTGAAGGATTATTTGGAAAGAGGTACATGATAATTACTAGAATGGGAAACATTAATCCTGAATGCTATTTCAAAATGCAGAATAAGGCTCCTGAGTTAATCAGCAGCAGGCAAGTCGCAACTGGTGTCAAGAAATGCTTTTTCCACACAAAGGCTGATCAAATTTTGAAGTCAGGAAATGGAGACGACAAATTTGGGAGTCATTCACCAAACAGATACTGGTGAATCTTAACCATGGTTTTTATCGTAGGATTATATTAGATAGGGCAAACAGCCTCCCTCATCTGTAATCATATTTGGGATGTTGGCACACAGAACTGGAATGAGGATGCTGCAATCGGTCACTATTTCCATGGGACTGGAAGAGGAAGCTCATCATGGCTGTCATACAAAATCATTCAAAACCCCCAATTTAACAAGATTATACACAATGTTATGATCCCAGACCAGGCCACAATATTTTTGTTTATTTTGCAAGACTGTGCAGAAAGAATACTTCACTCCAGGAGTGATTATACAAAGAAATAAAGATTTGGTATTTTAAAACAAAACTTTATTAACACAATATTAAACTGATGAGGAGATGCCGGTGTTGGACTGGGGTGGACACAGTAAGAAGTCTTACAACACCAGGTTAAAGTCCAACAGGTTTGTTTCGAATCACCTGATTCACCTGAGGAAGGAGCTGCGCTCCGAAAGCTAGTGATTCGAAACAACCCTGTTGGACTTTAACCTGGTGTTGCAAGATTTCTTACAATATTAAACTCTTATAACACCACATCGGAAAATAGTTTACAGTTCCCCTTAATCAATACTACTCAACTCCCAATTAAACAAGGAACAAAAGGGCCCCATCCAAATGGCACAGTGTAATACTTGCTTTCTAGAACAGATTTGGCTGCTGTTAGAACCCCTGCAGGTTGGATATCTTCAAAAGCTGTTTCAACTGGCTTGATTCAGCTTCTTTGGGGCTGGTTTAGCACACTGGGCTAAATAGCTGGCTTTTAAAGCAGACCATGCAGGCTAGCAGCATGGTTCAATTCCCGTACCGGCCTCCCCAAACAGGTGCCGGAATATGGTGACTAGGGGCTTTTCACAGTAACTTCATTTGAAGCCTATTTGTGACAATAAGCAATTTTCATTCCATTTCATCTCCTCAGAAAAGTCTGCACAGCATTAAATAATATTAATCTTTTTTATTCACGATCCTACGATGAGAGCAAAATACTGTATTTGTGGTCCAAAGGGTAGCCAGCTTTGAACTCCACTCAAAAAGCTCTCTCAAAATGTCTTAATACCTCAGCTCCACCCAGCAATGATATCATCTCCCCAAGCTGAAAACAAATCAACTCCCCAGGGTTTCCTCATAGTCAAACAACAGTGCCCAGGCTTTTTACTCTGGTCAATTTCGCCACTGGCTCCCAAAAGCTTTTGATTGTGTAAAACAGGATTCATTTAAAAGCATGACAACTGCAGTCAAAGACACTCTAATCCAGGCTTTTAACCTTTAAATTGCCAAATGTTTATTATCCAATGCATCTAAAATACTGCAGTTGTTACAACTAGCTTTGCCCAACCAAGGCAAAGGCCACTATTTTGTTATGGGTAGGGCAAAGAGGCAGGTCCCAAGTCTACTTCAGCCAGATCAAGAAAAAACCCTGTTAGCATTAATCTGATCGACACGTTAGCCATCCAGCCAAATAAGCTAACAGCCCACCATCACCACACCAAAAGATGAATAACAAAACAAAAATTAACTCGAGCTTTCACTTTTGATCATTACTTTGAACAGAGAACAGATTTGTGCTTGTTCATAATGCCCTTATGGGTGAGCAGCATGGTCTGCCCACGTTCACACAAAAGCAATGATTCCTATGATGAATCCCAAGACTGCTAGCGATCCTGGAATCAAAGATCAAAAGCAGAGCACAGTGATGATGGATACTAAAAGCAAAAAAACATACATCTCTGGTGAAAAAGAAAAAAAAATAGTGCCAAAGGATTAAAACACTCATCAGTCCACAGCTAGAATACTGCATTCAGTCTGGTCATTACATTACAATGAGGCTGTGATTACACTAAAGACACAGAGGAGATTTATGAAAATGTTGCAAAGGACTGAGCATCTTAGCTACAAGAAAAGATTGGATACCCTGGGACTTTTGTTCTTTTGAACAGAGGAAGCTGAGGGGAGATTTAATTGAGGTTCATTAAACGGAGGGGCCGAGATAGAATGGACAAGACTCCCCTTTGCAGAGGTCAACAAACAGGGAGCAAAAAATCTGAAGTGTGGGGATAGTAGAGGGGAGTTGAGGAGAAATATTTTAACTCAAAGGACTGAGAGAGCATGAAACTCATTGCCAGAAAGAGTGGTAAAGGCAGAAACCTTCATCCTAAAATGTAAAACAAATACTTGTTGTGCACCTGAATGGTGCCAAATAGCTTCTTTCTGTGCCCTGAATTTTCTACATTGCTGAAAGCTGCATCACAATAAAACCATCAGAAATACAGCAGGAGGGCAGCACGGTGGCACAGTGGTTAGCATTGCTGCCTACGGCGCTGAGGATCCAGGTTCGAATCCCGACCCTGGGTCACTGTCCGTGTGGAGTTTGCACATTCTCCCCGTGTCTGCGTGGGTCTCACCCCCACAACCCAAAGATGTGCTGGTTAGGTGGATTGGCCACACTAAATTGCCCCTTAATTGGAAAAATGAATTGGGTACTCTAAATTTATAAAACAAAAAAAAAGAAATACAGCAGGGAGGAAGAAAGGAATAATCAGAAATGAAAGAGCAAACAAATGGTTCTCTTTTACAAATTAGTGAGTTACTTTTCTTTCGATTCTCTTTTTTTTTTAAATTGAGTACCCAATTCATTATTTCCTTCAAAGGGACAATTTAGTTTGGCCAATCCACCTACACTGCACATCTATGGATTGTGGCGGTGAAACCCACGCAAACATGGGGAGAATGTGTAAACTCCATACGGACAGTGACCCGGGGCCGGGATCGATCCTTGGTCCTCGGCTCCGTGAGACAGCAGTGCTAACCACTGCGCCACCGTGCTGCCCTTGCTTTCCATTCTCACCAAAGGCCAACATTTTCAACCTGTTCATGAATATAATTGTCTAACTTTGTCACATTTTAAACTGTTTCATCTCATAACAAGCACGTTTTCTGTTTGTTGATCAGGTGTCAGTCAACTGAGGATCGATTGTGGCACACTTGCCTGCTAGCTCGTACTCCATGTGTTATCAACTTGGTAAAGAGCAGAAACATTGTTTCTAGAACCTAAAATCCAGGTATTTACGAGAAGTATTAAGCCACAGGCTTCAGATTGAATAGGAATAATTTTACTGCACAAAAATCAAACATTGTGTATTAACCAGCCAGTTATATTAAAAGATATCAATAGTAGAATGAACACAGGTGCTTAGAACTTTCTAACTCAACTTGTATTCTACACTCATTTGACTTGCATACCCAATAACGCAAGCTGGTAACCCGTTAGAAAATGGTCGATTAACCACTTGATCTGAGCACTGTTTCAAAGGTTCGTATCAGGGCTAGGATTTCTTGGAACTTCTGTTCACTTTGGGCAAGGTAGTTCCTTCAAGTCTCTGCTAACGCCCCACAGTAGTAGAGTCCCAGTTCAGCACAAACATCATTGGTGTCTTAAGTGTAGACACCTCATGTCTCCTTGATCTAGTATTCAATTCTGCAGTCCTACATTTAAGCTCACTCGCTCTACTGAGCTTGGCTTACCCGAGAAGCTCAACTCACTATCAGTAGTCCCTCCGTTAACTTGGCCTTTAAAATCTGCTCACCGACACAAGTGAACTCTGCATTAAAAAATTTTCCTTTCGTCAGCTTGTTCTAAACCAAACTGCATGCATGCTAAACTCAACCATGGACCTACTGAACACTGTAATTAATTTCTGGTTGACCCTCTTTTTCCCTGTTGGTTATCTCACAGGCAGCTTGGTTACATTTACCAGAAATCCTTCAGTGAAATCTCATTCTTAAAGGGTCCATCAGCTCATCATAAAACTAAGTTTGTTCCCCCAAAAGCACATGGGCCATCGTACACTCCAAAGACTTGAGCGCATAATTTAGGTGAACATTTCAGAACGGCCTTTCAGATAAAATGTTAAATCTAAGTACCATTTGCTTTCTCAGGTGGGCATAAAACATCAACACTTTTCGAAGATGAACAGGGAGCTCTCCTGGTCAAGACCTATCCTTCAATCAACAGTACTAAACAGGCTTTTGGACCATCACACTGTTCATGGAAGCATGTTGTGTGGTACACTGACTTTCACATTTCCCACAGCAGTGACTTCATTTCCAAAAGTATTTAATTGGCTGTCAAGTGCTTTGATCATGAGGTCATCAAAGACAATATAATTCAAGTTCTCTCTTTACATGAAAAAATTATTTAAGCTTGAGATATGGGACCTGAATATTATAAATACACAGTTTCCACTAATCTTCAAGTATACACCATAATTTTAAGAGCAGTCTGTGGCTTCTGGCCAAGAAATTTGATGAATGGAGGATTTTAGGAATATTGGTGTCTACATATTGGGACAATTTAAGGGTTAAAAGCCTGGGGGTACAGTGCGTTCTACTGCAGTGGTCAAAGATTTTGTTTTGCTTCCAGGAAACAGCAGGTGAAATTGACCAGAGGAATGTTTTGAGTGGGGAAGTCCCTGGGGAGATTATGTGCTTTTACAACATGCTGAAATAATCTGTTTTCAGCTTGGGGAGATGAGATAATTGATGGGTGGAACCCAGGAATGCAGAGAGGCAGCTATTTTTGGAGAAGGTTCTGGGAGAGAGGGGAACTGGATCTGATCTGCCTGACCCAGAGTCCACAGTTCTCTCACAGTAGGATAGTTATAAAAGAGTAATAATATGTAAAGCAGAGCAGTCTTGTCTGTGGACTAGGAAGATGCTGAAACATGCCAGATGAACCAGCCTTTTAAAGACAATCAGTGAGAGTCTGAATGGGTTCTAACAGGAGTCCAAATCTGTTTTATAAATTATTACTCTATGCCATGTTAATGGAAGGTAGATTGAGAGCTATACGTTTCTTGTTGTTTAGTGGGAAATTAGGTAGTGTTAAAGGGTAATTGGAAGCGGTTTCATTTTTGGGAGCGAAGCTAAACGTTCATTATAATTTTTTTTAAATACCAAAACGCGGGCCTGCACTGTGGTTAACGCTGCTGCCTCATGGCACCTAGGACCCAGGTTCGATCCCGGACCCGGGCCACTATCCATGTGGAGTTTGCACATTCTCCACGTGTCTGCGTGTGTCTCACCCCCACAACCCAAAGATGTGCAGGGAAGGTGGATTGGGCATGCTAAATTGCCCCGTAATTGGGAAAAAAAGAATTGGGTGCTTTAAATTTTAAAAAACCCAAAGCCCTAATTCTTCATGCAATCACTCCGAGAGCGAATCTTTCTTTCCAGTCTTACAAATAAAACTAAAATGCTGGGGTTTCAGTCCAGAATCAGAGCGACTGTCAGGGACCGATCTCAGATCGGACTAAAATCACAAATGTTAATTTCCTAGTAAACAGGAGTTTTTGATCCTAGGTGAAGCTTGCCTAATCGATTAGATATTTCTAAAGACCACAAATTCAAATTTCTTACCATACAAAAAACCCAATTGCATGTATTTGCTAACATTTTGTCTAATGGACATGTAGATGTGACTACTTGTGAATTGAATTATTACTGTAAATAATTTGGGATAAAACTATTGGGATTCACACTTCCAGAAACATGTTGAGACTTTGCATATGCCATTTTATCAATTACATTTACAAACACAAAATTAAACATCTCCAAAATCATATTTATTTTTATCACGACACTCTGAAAAGTCAGGTAGCAGTACAAGACTGCTTAATCCAGCAAAAATGGTTATTGCACAGAACACAATTGCTAATCCTTTATTTCCATCATTGTGAAAGAGAAGATTACAGGAAAAGTACAGCCATGGTACTGTAGAGAAAAAGGTCCACGGATGGCTCACTGTGAAAATGTCAAAACCCAAAATTGCAATAGTCTGTGCAAACGTAGCACCGCCAACCCAAAATGCTCCTCCGATCTGAGAGTAGATTTCCCACAATTAAAGAGACAGAATCTCAAGTACAATAGTAGCTCCCTTATAAAAACATTCAAACTTTCGTTAAAAATGAATGACATACGGGATAAAGTTTGCCTCCTTTTAAAGTTTTGATACAAATGAGCGAGTATCTTAGCAAATATCACCAGTGAACAGTAAAAATCAATGGGCACTGCGTCGATTTCTGCGTTTCAAAACACTTTGCCGGAATAAATCCTTCTCCCCACGCCGTCCCCCAACCTCTCTCTCCCAGACAAAAGCAGGACCACTTAACATGGGCCACACCAAGTCACTATCGCGATATCAAAAGCCCCACACAAAGTTCCACCTTGTGCCATTTAGGAGATAGACAGAAATATCCATAAAATAAACGCTGCAAAAAGACTCTTGAGCCCTCGCACCACTTGAGTCGAGATGTTAAATTTGGTAAGAAGATGCGGTCAGCAGAGTTTCATACCCCACAGGAGTAAATAATAATGCAACTACGCGGATTCAAGGGGGGGGGGGGGGGGGGTCGGAGCCTTCCCTCTCGACACCGAAGGCCTCGCATGTGTTTGTGTCTCTGATCGACTGACAAGTGCGTCCCCCTCAAAAAAAATATTCCACCATCTCTCTCCGCGGCAGACCACTCGCCTCAATGCCCTCCCCCTGCCCCAATCCCCCCCCCGGTGTATTTCCATGTCTCGGTTTGAGATTTGTTTTATATCCATCCTCCGCTAACCCGCAACAAAAATATGACGGAATAATAGCGCCCAAGGGTTTGGCGGGGGGGAGGCGAAGGTGGCGGATTTGCCAGACCTACCGTGTGCGCCGAGCCTGTGCATCTGGCGGCGCAGATCTCCTCCTGCTCTCTCGGGTCCGCCATGTTGGTGGCACCAACATCAGAATGTCACGCAGACGCACGCAAGCACAGCCGAGCGCGCGTTACGTCATGACGTTCGCACGTGCGTCACGCGCACAACGTCGGTCAGGCGGAGTGGCGGGGCCAGGGAAGGCCCATGCGTTTCTCCAGCGTGGGGGTGGAGGGGAGCAGGTCACGCGAGAAGTCAATTTTGTGTCGTCCCGCCCTTTTGAAAGGGGGAGGGGCTGACCATTTTCTGAAGTGAAGTCAGCACCAAATACAGGGGTTGTTTCAGGGAGATGGGGGCCCATCCATCCATCCATAATTAGCCATAATCCACAAGGGGCTCCAGGCATCTTTAAAAAAATATACATGCGAATTAGAAGCAGGAGTAGGCCATTGGGTTCCTCAAGCCTTTCCAGCCTTTCAACAGGTCATGGCTGATCTGATTGCGGCCTCGTCATTGTCATTCCTGGCAGTGGCGGACTGGCCAGGGTGTCAGCTTGCCCGATGGCAAGTGGGCCCCTGATGAAGTGGGCCCCTATATCAAATAAAAATGCAATAAAGAAACAAACACAGACAACTGTTTTAGTAATAAAAAGGAATAACAAAAAAAAGAGAACAGGACACAAATAAGCAGTGCATGAAAAGGAATGAAGCAGGGGAGGTAGTGGAAGGATGTGGAATAGGGGGGCCCGGGTCGGGCATAATTAAGGAAATTCCATGTTTTCAGCAAGAGTGTGTGAATTTAAAAATTAAGTTACAATTCGTGATTTGAGATGGTCGGCAACTTCAAAGGATATCAAGCAGTAGTCTTGGTTCAGCCGGTACATCGGTCCGGGGCCCGGAGAGCCAAGAAGGGCCCTTAAAAATTATAATTAATTAGATAAATAAATCTCCAACTTCTTTCCTGAGATTTGTATTCTAACTTAATAAAATATAATTGTTTTTAAAAAGAGCAATACCAAATAAAAATGCAATAAAGAAACAAACAAATAATCACTCAGTGTATGAAGGAACGAAGCAGTGTTAAACGGATGTGAAAAGAAGTGGAAAGGGGGGGGGGGTGGGTGGGCCTGGGTCACCCGGGTCGGACATAGTTGGAAATCCATGTTTTCAGCAAGAGTGTGTGAATTTAAAGATAAAGTTACAGTTTGCGAATTGAGATGGTCGGCAACTTGAAAGGATATCAAGCAGTACATAGGGTCGTGAGGTCACCGAAAAGGAGAAGCGGTACCTTTGACCATGAATCATGAGGTCAAAGATATTCAAGTGATAAGCCATGATCGGTAAACTCAAAGGGTTGCGACTTGTAACACTACACTGGTATCAAACTGGACATGTTAACTTTGGTCGTGGGACTATTCTTAATGTCTTACCAAATGTCGGACCAAACTTCTAAGTTTCAACAGTTGTCTCAGTTGCTTGCTGGTGTGAACACTGGACAGTGGATTGTCTCCTCTTCTGAAGCTGCATAGGCCACAGTAGTATTGACTAATGAACATACCCTATTGAAGTGTAAGTAAGTTATTTTATATTTTTTATCAAGTAGGGGTTTATTTGGCGTTCCTTCAAGTTATTCTTGCAATCATCAATATTCATTTTTCCCAATGTGGGCTATTTTTAATTAAGTTTTTATTTCAGGAATATTACCCCTACCAGCATGGAAAAGAAAAAGCATAAATCTGGGTCACTAAAACGCAAAGAACAAAAAGAAGCAGAAAGGAAGGAATCAGCCAATCGATGCAGGCCTATTACAGAGTTTATAATACCACAAGCACAATCCACATCAATATCCAGTTCTGCAACAAATAATCAAGAAGCAAGAAACAATGCTCATGGTGATGATGCAATGGCACGTGAGTTACAAGAACAGAGAAAAGCTACTTTGAATGTAGAGACAAATACAAGTGCATCCATTACTAATCAACCCAGGCCCAATATTTCTTCTGGCTTCCTTGTTCCGGTATCTGTACTGCCTGTAGTTACAACATCTGAACACATAGCTTCAACTAGTGACAGGGAATCATATATTCCTTCAAGCATAAATGACTTGGTTTCTGAAGCACATCCTGTAAATGAACCTACGCAAGAAAATGAAAGATCAATTACTGGAATCTTCCAATATCCATCACGAGCAAAGCTAAAACAGTTTTTTGCTGAACATCCACTTCAGCCACTTGATGATCTGCCATTTGATGCTCGTTTGTATGAGAGGGGAAATTATGAATGACTCAGTCCCAAGAAAATGGCTAACATATAACAAAGAAAATAGATGCTTATATTGTTCATTATGCTTAGCCTTTGAGTTTCCCAACACTTGTGATCCATCACCCTTTGTACGTGGCTTTAGTGACTACAGCCGTATTAGCCAGAGCATGACTTTACATGAATCGACAACACACGTCACAAAAGCTCAGCAATATATCAGTGTGGTTAATGATGGCACCTTAGATAATTTTTTTGCAGCATCACTAATTAAAAGGAAAGAAGAAGTATTGAAGCAGAGAAGTATTGTCCTGAGGATTATAGACATCATAAAGATGTTAGGGAAGCAAGCACTTCCTTTTCGAGGTCACAGAAATGAATTGGCCTACACTCTAGATAATGAGGTTCTGAATCATGGCAATTTTTAAGCTACAGTGCAGTTGATGGCAAAATATGACCCCATTACGGCAGCTAACGTTTCTGCAGTGCATACATACCTGAGTAAAACAACTATAAACATGTTAATCAAAATTATGAAGAATATGATACAAGAAAGAATTAGTCATGAAGTTTCTCAAGCAAAATATTATTCTATTCAGGTTGATTCAACACAAGATAATTCATCCATCGATCAGTTTAGCATTATTATTCGGTATGTGCTTAAAGGTATTATCTGTGAGTGACTACTTTCAGTTGTGCCAAGTAATGGTACAGGACAGGGACTTTTTGATCTATTGATTGAAACATTACAGCATCTTAAAATTGACCCCCAAAAATGTTTATCTGATAGCACAGATGGCGCTGCAAGCTACCATGGCCAGTATAATGGTTTACAAAGTAAAATTGCTGATGTAGCTGATCAACATGTTCATATATGGTGCTATGCCCATGTCTTGAATTTGGTGATAACTGAAACAACAAAATGTTGTGTGCCTGCAGTTTCTTTTTTCAATTTGCTCCAGAATATAGCAACTTTTGTGAAAGCATCATACAAGAGAATGGCTGTATGGATAGAAGTTGTTGGAAAACATCTAGGACAAGAAAAAATGAAACGATTAAAGCTAATTGGTGAGACCAGATGGTCAGGAAAATCCAATGCAGCAACAACTATATTTGGACGTTTTGATGATGCCGCTGCCAGTACTTTCGTAAATCTATTGACATGCTTATCAATGATACAAGATTCAGAAAAGTTTGGAACAAAACATGAAGCAAATGTTTTACTTCAAAGTCTTCAAAAGTTTGAAACCATATTGATAGCATTTACTTACTTGTATATATTTGAAACTGCAACCCCGTTATCAAGTTATCTACAGACAAGTGGTTTAGATATGTTTACTGCATGGAGTTTGGTAGATTCAGCTACAACAAAGTTGAAGGAACAGACAAGAACATTTGATAACGTTCACAGCAAGGCTTTGGAATTTGTAAATAAATGTAATGACAGGATTTCACAGATGAATATGGATGAAAATCAAACATTGGAAATTGATGCACTGGAAACAGCATTGCCAGTTAAGAGGCAGAGGAAGAAGAAAAGAATAGCAGATGAGCTTATTAATGATGAAAGAAATTCCTCAGATTCTCTTGCTGATTTTCGAGTAAATGTGTTTAACCTAATAATGGATCGCATTGTCCAGTCACTAGAATCACGCTTTGTACAACACAAACAGTTGTATAAAGATTTGTCCTGCTTGGACCCAGCAAAGTTTAAAACTATTGCAGAGAAGGGCCTTGAAGATGAAGCATTGGAAGGTATTATTAAGCTGTTTCCACAAATCAGCAAAGATCAAGTAATATTGGAATTGTTTTCTTTTGCTTCAAACTTTGATGTATTAAAGCTATTGCTTAATGATGGTGAGAATATGGATTCCAGTTGCAACAATTGTAAAATTTCCAGCACTTGCCCATCGTGTGTACTACAAATTGTGGCCTCCAACAGACTTCATTTTTTTTTTTAAATAATTTTTATTGGAATTTTTTGAAAAATATTTATCAACAAAATAATAATAATAACAATAATAATAATAAACACTCCCCAGCACCCGTAACAGCGCATATAACAAACCCCCCCACCCCCCCCCCCCCAAAGCCATTAAACAACAAAATAAATTAACAATAAGCAAATTAACTTAAACACTATCCCCCTCAACCCCCCCCCCACCCCCTCTCCCCCCCGGGTTGCTGCTGCTGCTGACCTAGTACCTTATCGTTGAGCCAGAAAGTCGAGGAAAGGCTGCCACCTCCTAAAGAACCCTTGTACCGACCCCCTCAGGGCGAATTTGACCCTCTCCAACTTAATGAATCCCGCCATGTCATTAATCCAGGTCTCCACGCTCGGAGGTCTCGCATCTTTCCACTGCAGGAAGATCCTCCGCCGGGCTACTAGGGACGCAAAGGCCAAAACATCGGCCTCTTTCGCCTCCTGCACTCCCGGCTCCACCCCAACCCCAAATATCGAGAGTCCCCAGCCTGGCTTGACCCTGGATCCCACCACCCTCGACACCGTCCTCGCCACCCCCTTCCAGAACTCCTCCAGTGCCGGGCATGCCCAGAACATATGGGCATGGTTTGCTGGACTCCCCGAACACCTGACACACCTTTCTTCGCCCCCAAAGAACCTACTCATCCTAGACCTGGACATGTGGGCCCGGTGCAGCACCTTGAACTGGATGAGACTAAGCCTCGCACATGAAGAGGAGGCGTTCACCCTCTCCAGGGCGTCCGCCCATGTCCCCTCCTCAATCTGCTCCCCCAGCTCCACCTCCCACTTAGCCTTCAGCTCCTCTACCGACACCTCCCCCACCTCCTGCATTACCTGGTAGATGTCAGACACCTTCCCATCCCCGACCCACACCCCCGAAAGCACCCTATCCCTTACCCCCCGCGGGGGCAGCAAAGGGAACCCCTCCACCTGTCGCCCAGCAAACGCCTTGACCTGAAGGTACCTGAACATATTCCCAGGGGGGAGTACAAACTTCTCCAGTTCACCAAGGCTCGCGAACCTCCCGTCAATAAACAGGTCTCCCAACTTCCTAATGCCCGCCCTGTGCCACCCCAGGAACCCGCCATCCATGTTCCCTGGGACAAACCGGTGGTTCCCCCGCAGCGGGGCCTCCAGCGAGCCCCCCACTTCCCCCCTGTGTCGCCTCCACTGCCCCCAAATTTTGTGGGTAGCCGCCACCACCGGGCTCATAGTGTACGTCATTGGAGGGAGCGGCAGCGGCGCTGTTACCAGTGCCTTCAGGCTCGTGCCTCCACAGGATGCCATCTCCATCCGTTTCCATGCTGCCCCCTCCCCATCCAATACCCACTTACGTACCATCGAGACGTTAGCCGCCAATAGTACCCAGAGAGGTTGGGCAGCGCCAGCCCCCCTCTATCCCTGCCCTGCTCCAAAAAGACCCTCCTTACCCTCTGAGTCCCATGTGCCCATACAAATCCCAGAATGCTGCTGCTCACCCTCCTAAAAAAGGCCCTCGGAACAAAAATGGGGAGGCACTGAAACAAAAACAAAAACCTCGGGAGCACCATCATTTTAACGGACTGTACTCTACCCGCCAACGACAACGGCAGCATGTCCCACCTTTTAAATTCCTCCTCCATCTGCTCCACCAACCTAGTAAAATTGAGCTTGTGCAGAGTCCCCCAGCTCCTAGCCACCTGAACCCCCAGGTACCTAAAACCCCTCACTGCCCTCTTTAGCGGGAGCCTAACAATCCCCTCCTCCTGATCTCCTGGGTGTACGACAAACAGCTCACTCTTGCCCAGGTTCAATTTATATCCCGAGAAACTCCCGAACTCAGCAAGAATCTCCATCACCTCCGGCATTCCCCCACCGGGTCTGCTACATACAACAGCAAGTTGTCCGCATACAGCGACACTCGGTGCTCCTCGCACCAAATCCCTCCACCTCCTCGACTCCCTGAGAGCCATGGCAAGAGGCTCAATTGCCAATGCAAGGGGGACAGGGGCACCCCTGCCTCGTCCCACGGTGGAGCCTGAAGTACTCGGACCTCCTCCTATTTGTCGCTACACTCGCCATCGGGGCCTCATACAGCAACCTCACCCATTTAATAAACCCCATCCCAAACCCGAACCTCTCCAACACCTCCCACAAGTACCCCCACTCAACCCTGTCAAAGGCCTTCTCCGCATCCAATGCCACCACAATCTCCGCCTCTCCTTCTGCTGCCGGCATCATTATCACATTTAGCAGCCTTCGCACGTTAGTGTTCAGCTGCCTCCCCTTCACAAAACCCGTCTGATCTTCATGTACCACCCCCGTCAACCAGCCCTCTATTCTAGCGGCCAAGATCTTTGCCAGCAACTTGGCATCTACATTCAGCAGTGAAATCGGCCTGTATGATCCGCACTGCAAGGGGTCCTTATCACGCTTCAGGATCAGGGAAATCAGCGCCCGAGACATCGTCGGGGGCAAAACACCCCCTCCCATGCCTCGTTGAAGGTCCTAACCAACAGGGGGCCCAACAGGTCCGCGTATTTCTTATAAAATTCAACTGGGAACCCATCCGGTCCCGGCGCCTTCCCCGACTGCATGTGGCCAATCCCACTGACCAGCTCCTCCAACTCGATTGGCGCCCCCAGTCCCTCCCCCTGCTCCTCCTGCACCCTTGGAAATCGGAGCCTGTCCAAAAAACTCTCCATTCCCCCTCCCACCGCCGGCGGATCCGACCGGTACAATTCCCTATAAAAGTCCCTAAAGACCTCATTGACCTCTGCCCCCTGCCGCACCACATTCCCATCTCTATCCTTCACTCCACCAATCTCCCTAGCCGCGTCCCGCTTACGAAGTTGATGCGCCAGCGTCCTGCTCGCCTTCTCTTCATACTCATAGACCGCTCCCTGCACCTTCCTCCAGTGTGTCTCCGCCTTTCTGGTGGTCAATAAATCAAACTTGGCCTGCAAGCTACGCCGCTCCCCCAGCAAATCCTCCTCCGGGGCCTCCGCATACCTCCTATCCACACTCAACAGCTCCTCCACCAGTCTCTCCCTCTCCCTCCTCTCCCCCCTCTCCCTATGGGCTCGGATGGAGATCAGCTCCCCCCTAATCACTGCCTTCAGAGCCTCCCACGCCATCCCCACCTGGACCTCCCCAGTATCATTGACCTCGAGGTACCTCGCGATACATCCCCGAACCCTCCTACACACCTCCTCATCAGCCAACAACCCCACGTCCAGACGCCAAAGCGGCCGCTGATCCCGCACCTCCCCCATCTCCAGATCCACCCAATGCGGAGCATGGTCTGAAATTGCAATAGCCGAATACTCGGCCTCCTCCACCCTCGGGACCAGTCCCCTACTCAAAACAAAGAAATCAATGCGGGAATAAACCCTGTGCACACGGGAGAAAAAAGAGTACTCCCGAGCCCTCGGCCTCCCAAACCTCCAGGAATCCACTCCTCCCATCTGGTCCATAAACCCCCTCTACACCTTGGCCGCCGCCGGCCTCCTGCCTGTCCTTGAACTAGAACGATCCAGTAGGGGATCCAGCACCGTATTGAAGTCCCCCCCCCCATGATCAAGCCCCCCACCTCCAGGCCAGGAATGCGGCCCAACATACGCCTTATGAAACCAGCATCATCCCAATTCGGGCGTACACATTAACCAACACCACCCTCTCCCCCTGCAGCTTACAGCTCACCATCACATATCTGCCGCCACTATCAGCCACAACCTCAGACACCTCAAACGCCACCCTCGTCCCCACCAGGATCGCCACCCCCCCGATACTTCGAGTCGAGCCCTGAGTGGAAAACCTGCCCCACCCACCCCTTCCTCAGACGGACCTGATCCGCCACCTTCAGGTGGGTCTCCTGGAGCATGGCCATGTCCGCCTTCAGCTCCTTCAGATGCAAAAACACCCGGGCCCGCTTAACCGGCACATTCAACCCCCTCACGTTCCACGTAATCAGCCGGATCAGGGGGCACCCCTCCCCCGTCAACTAGCCATAGCCCATCGACTTCTCGCCCCTGGCCAGCACCCATTCGGCCCGTTTCCCACGGCGATAGAACCTCACCCCGACCCCCCCCGACCCGCACCAACTCCTCCCTGGCCAATCCAGCAGCAACCCGGTATCCCCCCCCCCACCTCCAGGCTAGGACCCCTCCGAGCCGCGACTCTCCCTCCACTGTACTACCGTGAGCCAGCTGACTTCTGCTGACCCCGGCAGCTCCCGCTCTAACTCCGACCCCTCCCGATATGAGGTCCACCCTTCTCCCCTGCATCAGCTCCTTGGCACCGCTTCAGCACGGGAAACCCGGTCTAATAACCACACCCCTCGCCACCAGCTCCACCCCCTCGTCCCACAGCGCGGGAAACCAGAGAAAAGCCCGCGCTTTCACACTGCCCCACCCCACCAACTCAGCTCCCAAACAGCAAGTCCCAACCCAACCACCAACTCCGTACAAACAAAGACACAGATCAACCACAAACCCCAGTACCCCCCTTAGAACACAAAACCATAACCCACATCGTCCGAAAGCGAGAGACAAAACAGAAACAAACAGAATAACCCGCTACAGCATAAACAATGATACAGAAATAGAAAAACTCCCACAGCCCCCAATCTCTAGTTCGAGTCCAACTTTTCAGCCTGCACAAAGGCCCACACTTCCTCTGGGGACTCAAAGTAGTGATGCCGGTCCTTGTAGGTGACCCACAGGCGCGCAGGCGGCAACATTCCGAACTTCACCTGCTTTCCGTGGAGCACTGCCTTCGTCCGGTTAAACCCGGCTCTCCGCTTGGCCACCGCCGCACTCCAGTCCTGGTAGATACGCACTACCGAATTCTCCCACTTACTGCTCCTCACCTTCTTGGCCCATCGCAGAACACACTCCCGGTCACTGAACCGATGGAACTGCACCAGCACCGCCCGCGGGGGTTCATTCGCCTTAGGCCGCCTGGCCAGTATTCTGTGGGCCCCCTCCAGCTTCAGGGGCAGATGGAAGGATCCTGCCCCCACCAGCGAGTTCAACATCACGGCCACATAGGCCAGCAGGTCCGACCCCTCCAGCCCCTCCTCGAGGCCCAGGATCCGCAGGTTCTTCCTCCGTGACCGAAGCTCCACATCCTCGAACCGATCTTGCCACTTTTTATGAAGCGCCTCGTGTATCTCCACCTTCCCCACGAGGGTCAAAACCTCCTCCTCGCGCTCAGAGGCCTGCTGCTGGAACTCGAGTATCGCTGCACCCTGGGTTGTCTGGGTCTCCAACAGCTTACTAGTCGTCACCTTCAGGGATTCCAACAGCTCCCCTTTCAGCTCCGTGAAATAGTGCAGAAGGGCCGCCTGCTGCTCCTCAGCCCACTGCCTCCACTCCTCAGGGGCTCCACCGGCCGCCATTTTGTCCACCTTCCCCCGCTTTTCCAGGGGAGCTGCTGCCGTTTTTCTCCTCGCCCCACTTCGAGTCCGCACCATAAATCCCGGGGGGGTTTTGCTCCAGACCCCTTTATCCACCGGGAATCGTCGAATCAGCGCCGTTTGGGGCCCTTAAAAGAGCCCACAAGTCCTATTAAAGCGGGTGCTGCCGAATGTGCGGCTTAGCTCCGCATAACCGCAACCGGAAGTCATCCAACAGACTTCATGACAAGGCATATGATAACCTTTATGAACTTTATAAAGTCATCTGCACGCTATCAGTTACTCAAGTCCAATGTGAGAGGACATTTTCAAAGCTAAAGATCAGAAAGACAAGGTTAAGAAATTCGCTGTCTGAGGAGAATTTGGAATCATACATGTTGCTATCCATTGAAAAGGAATTGTTAGATGAATTGGATGCAGAAGCAAATATTGGCAGATTCGCATAATCATCTAGCGAACACAAACGGTTGCTCTTAATATAGTGGACTGCATGCAATGCTCTATTGTGCTTTTGACCTATCTGTTAATGTGTAAATTGTGCTGTAAACTATTTAAAAATATCAACCAATTACTTAAAATTTAAAAAAATTAAAAATTAAATTATAACATTCTGTATTTATATTTGGTATCTACTGCCAGTAATATGTACAGTACATGTACACTGTAATTACTAAGAAATACACATTTTTTTCTACAAAAATTTTAATTGTACCCTTTTTTCCATATGTATTTTTTGAAAATCTTATTTATTCATTATGAAAATTAAATGATAGCATTGTAGTTGTGGATGGGCCCCCTTTGTCTCCTGGCAACCAATATTTTTAGACCCAGTTCGTCACTGATTCCTGGCCATCCCTCTGTTCGAGTTTCTAATGTCATACCTGTACCACCCAGTCCTTCTCTGACCTGGCCTGTTCTTTATCCTGATATTGCACCTTCCATTGTCACCGGCAACAGTCCCTCTCACTGCGCCCTCTCCATTGGAAAGTTTCTCAATTTCCACTTCTTCCCTTCAACTAAACGCCTGCGAGATGCTAAGACTGATTTATTGCGGACAAATTCAACGGGTGCTGGAAATGGGGGGGGTGGTAGTGGTGCAAAAACACACACATGGGAGGTATTCGGTGTCGACAAGAAAGAATCCAATCCTCCCTGCCACCTACTGCTCTCGAAGTTTGAATTTGCATAGTTGCCATAGAAGAGTCACATTGAACTCAAAATCGTCACTCTGTTTATCCACAGAAGCTGCCAGACCTACTTGGAATTTCAAGAACTCTCCCTTTTTATTTCAGATCTCCAGCATCATGAATGTTTTGTTCACCATGGGTTCTTTGTTTTGTCCAGCTGATTTTAAAGACTGTTCAACATAGCAAAATTTCAAGAGTTATAATCCTCTTTTCATTCGGCCTCTTGTGCTTCCAGCTCTCACACCCATACAGCACAATGCTCCATATTAGGGATTTTGTAAGTTGGTTTTCAAGTGCAGATCAATGTTGGGTGTCGTCCATATTTGAAAAATGAAATGAAAATCGCTTATTGTCACGAGTAGGCTTCAATTAAGTTACTGTGAAAAGCCCCCAGTCGCCACATTCCGGCGCCTGTCCGGGGAGGCTGGTACGGGAATCGAACCATGCTGCTGGCCTGCTTGGTCTGCTTTAAAAGCCAGCGATTTAGCCCATTGAGCTAAACCAGCCCCTCTACTTCATTCAGTAGATAAGTTGTAGAGCAGGCAATTGCTAGCCTTATCTTGATTTTAATGCTGTATACCTGTAAATGTGTTGGGTTCCTGAAATACTTACAAGAAAGACTTATAACAGTAGTGTATTCACTAGCTGAGCAGCTACTTCATGGCAGGTGACACAGTGGTTAACACTGGATTGGATTGGATTGGATTTGTTTATTGTCACGTATACTGAGGTACAGTGAAAAGTATTTTTCTGCAGGCAGCTCAACAGATCATTAAGTACATGGGAAGAAAAGGGAAATTAGACAAAATTCAAGAAAATACAAGAAAATACATAATAGGGCTGTGGTGATCACAAGTTAACCAGATGCAACACAACTGAGCGACCACTAGAGGGAGCACGGGAGAGCCATATAAATACATCAGGACAGGAAGTGAGGACACACTCTTCACAGCAGGCGGGCTGGTAAGCAGGACACACAGCAAGCAAAGCTGGTAGTTAGCACTGGAAGGTAGTTCTAGGTCGAGCTCTGGAAACTGAACGAACTCACAATAAAGCATCTTCTCCACACTTGAGACTACGAGCTTTATTAAGATACGAGGAACAACACATGGTACCCAGGAGTGATTTCAGACGCTTACGACAGGACAACTCAGCTGCAGATACAGAAAGCACAAAATGGCATGGAAATCTCCTACTGGACATTTGACTGGGGAAGACATCGCTAATTCGAGGATGTGGCATGGATACCCACCTCAGCTGGACACGACTGGTAATGTAATAAATGTCTGGAAAAGGTTTAAACAAATGTTCGATTTTTATCTCATAGCTAATGATGTTGCAGAAGCCTCAGACAAAATTAAAATAGCAATTCTCATCGAAGGGCCTGTCAATAGGAAAGTGTATAATGGATTTAAATACTCAAAAGGTGAAGACAGGAACAGCTTACAAACGTTACTAAACAAATTTGAAGAGTACTGTGATAAATTTGAACAGCAAGGCATGCTCACAGTCCAACCTGCACAGAGACTGAGTGATGCAAGACTTAAAAAATCACAAAAAGATCAGGAAATCGCGAATGCACAGTACAGATCAAAAAGAAGAAATAACAGGAATTTTTCACAAAGCCAAAACGCTGAAATCCAGTCCAGATCGGAAAGAAAAGGTAACTTACAACTTTTAGAAAGAAAAAACGCTGAAATCCGCGATAAAATGGCGTCGGGGCACATTTTGCAGTCTCTGGTAAACAAAGAACTACAAATCGCGTCTGCGCATGCGCCGGAACCGGAAGTCGCGCATGCGCAGTTTACAAAAGATCGCGGCGCCGATCGTTATGCGCATGCGCAAGCCGCGCATGCGCAGTCAAAAAAAGTCTTCGTCGCGGACCGTCATGCGCATGCGCAAGCCGCGCATGCGCAATGGACACCGAACCGCACAAGGAAAGAAAGCCGATTTGCGCATGTGCAAGTCGTTCCTACGCGTGACGTCATGACGTCTGAGAATCCTGACCACGCCCACTTAAAAGGGAAATGCCCGAAAATTGAAAACAAGACACTTAAAGTGGTAAAACCAAATTTTCTTGCCTCAGAACACAGAAAAACGCCTGAACTTAACCCAACAGTGAAAAACAACTTGCACAAAACCTTGGAAAAAGCTGCCTTCACCACACACAGTGAAGCGAACAAAAAGAATTCCGAAACAACAAAAGATGATTTGTTTTTCGACGATTACCTCTCAGACCTGACTGGGTCAGTCGGATATGCTTATCACAGCATCAGCGACACGGTCGCAAAGTACAACACGAACCAACTCGTGGTAGATGAATCCAACCAAAATGATTTGGTTTTCAAAGAATACTACTCAGACATGGCTGAGTCAGTCGGATATGCTTATCACAGCATCAGCGACACGGTTGCAAAGTACAACACGAACCAACTCGTGGTAGATGAATCCAACCAAAATGATTTGGTTTTCAAAGAATACTACTCAGACATGGCTGAGTCAGTCGGATATGCTTATCACAGCATCAGCGACACGGTCGCAAAGTTCAACACGAATCAACTCGTGGTAGAAGAATCCAACCAGGATGATTTGGTTTTCGGAGAATACTACTCAGACACAGCTGAGTCAGTCGGATATGCTTATCACAGCATCAGCGACACGGTCGCAAAGTTCAACACGAATCAACTCGTGGTAGAAGAAGCCAACGAAGATGAAATGGGTTTCAAAGAATACTACTCAGACATGGAGGAGTTATTTGGACATGCTGATCACAGCATCAGCGACACCGTTGCAAAGCTCAACACGACTCTACTCATGGTGGATGAATCCAACACCATGGTGCCATGGCAGCTCGTCGATACATTGGATGACAGCAATACCCAAGACGAAGACGACGCCACACAGAGAGCACAGGAAGACTCCACGGAGCGAGCGATGACAGGCTCCACAGTGCGAGTGATGAAAGACGCCAACAGGGATGCAAGCAAACACTCCCGGGCGGACACCAAGCATGAACAAGACCATGAAGGTAAACCCGCTGTACCTGAGCAACCGCAAGCAGACTATGAAAGTCTACCAAGCTCACAGGAACAAGAAGAAAGAGCGGACTATGAAAGTCCAACACGCTCACAGGAACAAGAAGAAAGAGCAGACTATGAAAGTCCAACACGCTCACAGGAACAAGAAGAAGACAATGCACCTCTGCCCACTGCATGCGAAGACAGTGACAAGGTGATCACACTCAACGTACAGGATCACAGTGAGACTGACAGTTCTCAGCTTGTCTGTACCGAAGCACAGAGCGAAAACAGTGACAAGGTGCTCGCACTCGACGTGCAGGATCACAGTGAGACTGACAGTTCTCAGCTTGTCTGTACCGAAGCACAGAGCGAAAACAGTGACAAGGTGCTCGCACTCGACGTACAGGATCACAGTGAGACTGACAGTTCTCAGCTTGTCTGTACAGAAGCACAGAGTCGGGCCACCCAACAGTCCAGAGAGACGATGCCGAAAGAAAACATGCAGATTTTGACTCCAGAAGAGGAGCACCTGGAGCCCAGAGAGACAACGCCAAAAGAAAACATGCAGATTTTGACTCCAGAAGAGGAGCACCTGGAGTCCACAGAGACAATGCCGAAAGAAACCATGCAGATTCTGACTCCAGAAGAGGAGCACCTGGAGTCCAGAGACATCAAACAAAAAGAAACCATGCAGATTTTGACTCCAGAAGAGGAGCACCTGGAGTCCAGTGAGATAACATCAACAGAAATCATGCAGATTTGGACTCCAGAAGAGGAGCGCCGAGAGTCCACAGACACCGCGTCAAATGTAATCAAGAAGACTTTGACTCCGGAAGACGAGCACCAAGAAAGCAAAGATGCGGAATCCAATTCTCCACAACTGATTGATGTCACCTGCACCGATGCAACATCAGATCATTCGCACCACTCGCGAGACGGAATGCTCAATGACTCAAATTATCCACTCGGGACACTCATAGAGTATAACAAGAAAAACAAAAGTCAAAAGAAGCACAGCAGAAACGAGAACGACAACAGCAAGAAGAAAAGCAACATGAAGCGCGACAAGACAAACAACAATAGCAAGAAGCACAGCAGAAACGAGAACGACAACAGCAAGAATAAAAGCAACATGACGCGCAACAAGACAAACAACAACATCAGGCACAAAGATAGCGACAACGACAGAGGCAGAAACAACAAGAATGGCAACAAACACAACAAAGTCAGGAGCAAAGATAGCGACAACAACAAAGACGGAAACGACAAAAACAGCGACAAGTACGGCAACGGAAACAACAAAAACAGGAACGACAGAAACAACAGCAATGAAACAACGACTTGTACACAATGGCACTACTTGGCACATGATGGACGATGCCACAGCACACTGCAAAACGATAACAAGACTACAAACATGTCATGGGATGACAACGAATCGCACAAACTCACGTCTGCTCCAGAACAAGCAAGCACACCAGCATCCAAGGCGGATGAGACAATAAATCAACACCACAAGCACAAAAAAAAAGTCCATGCCCAGTCAACATCAGTGATGTGACCATGCAAACACCTCGGGATGACGCATTGGGTACTTAAGATAACAAGGAACACCAACAACATTCACAGCGGACTTGCAATATCAATATCACCACGTCATCAACAACAAAAAGAAAAAAAAAGCTCTGAACAAATTCATCAAGTTTGGACTCATAAATGTGTTTATTAAGTTTGGACATATAAATACATTGGCTTTGTTAACTAAGGCAATAGCATCATCACTTGTATAGATACGCATATCATAAGTTACTGTTTTGTATAATTTTCCTTAATGATGTACAGAAACTATGTAATGAGAAAGAGGGGGATGTGGTGATCGTAGATTGACCAGATACAAAAACAACAGAGCAAACACGAGCGGGAGAGCTATAAATACACTGGGACAGGATATACAATTTTCTTTAACGATGTTCAGAAAATATGTTAAGAGAAAAAGGGGGATGTGGTGATCACAAGTTAACCAGATGCAACACAACTGAGCGACCACTAGAGGGAGCACGGGAGAGCCATATAAATACATCAGGACAGGAAGTGAGGACACACTCTTCACAGCAGGCGGGCTGGTAAGCAGGACACACAGCAAGCAAAGCTGGTAGTTAGCACTGGAAGGTAGTTCTAGGTCGAGCTCTGGAAACTGAACGAACTCACAATAAAGCATCTTCTCCACACTTGAGACTACGAGCTTTATTAAGATACGAGGAACAACACAAGGGCAACACAAGATATACAATGTAACTACATAAGCATTGGCATCGGATGAAGCATACAGGGTGTAGTGTTAATGAGGTCAGTCCATAAGAGGGTCATTTAGGAGTCTGGTGACGATGGGGAAGAAGCTATTTTTGAGTCTGTTCGTGCGTGTTCTCAGACTTCTGTATCTCCTGCCTGATGGAAGAAGTTGGAAAAGTGAGTAAGCTGGGTGGGAGGGATCCTTGATTAAGCTGCCCGCTTTCCCCAGGCAGCGGGAGGTGTAGATGGGGTCCATGGATGGGAGGCAGGTCCGTGTGATGGACTGGATGGTATTCATGACTCTCTGAAGTTCCTTGCGGTCCTGGGCCGAGCAGTTGCCATACTAGGCTGTGATGCAGCCCGATAGGATGCTTTCTATGGTGCATCTGTAAAAGTTGGTTAGGGTTAATGTGGACATGCCGAATTTCCTTAGTTTCCTGAGGAAATATAGGCGCTGTTGTGCTTTCTTGGTGATAGCGTCGATGTGAGTGGACCAGGACAGATTTTTGGTGATGTGCACTCCAAGGAATTTGAAACTGCTAACCATCTCCACCTCGGCCCCGTTGATGCTGACAGGGGTGTGTACAGTACTTTGCTTCCTGAAGTCAATGACCAGCTGCCTTACAGCGCCTGGGAGCCAAGTTCAATTCCGCTTTGGGTCACTGTGAAGTTTGTACATTCTCTCCATGTCTGCGTAGGTTTTCTCCGGGTGCTCCGGTTTCCTTTCACAGTCCAAATATGCGCAGATTAGATGGATTGGCTATGTTAAATTACCCCTTAGTATTCAAAAGGTTAGATGGGGTTATTGGGTTTCGGGGATAGGGTGGGTTGTGGGCCTGAATGAGGTGTTCTTTGAGAGGAGTGGTGCAGACTCGATGGGCCAAATGGCCTTCTTCTGCACTGTAATGATTCTATGCTTGTACTCTGCCCATGCTCCTGGGAAGAACTCCCACGCTCCCAGCATGTGACCTTATTTGTAGCCACGTTATCATGTGACCATTCGGTCTACAGCTTCCCCGTTTATTTGGGACAATTGGTGGCATGCGATATAACAGTGTGCACAAGCGGAAACTGTACACAGACCATTCTGTAACATACAAATTAAACAGGTTAACAATACATAACTATTTACATATGGTGAAGCATGGATTTAGATGTTGCAGCTGGTGCATAACTCATCGCCTCTCCTTTCTGCACCCCACGGTCTCTTTTCATTGTAGAAAGATGAGATTTGAAAGCCAGTTCTAGACTAGTTGGTAATATAGGCCTAGAATCTTGTGTTCAGTCGTTCAGGTACTCTAAGCGTGTGGTTATGCTGACTGGTGGTGTTGTAGAGTGAAGACTTCTGGCTGCTCATGCTGGTGAGATCTTCTAGTCCTGTTAATGGCACAACCCCGCCACAATTTTCCCGGCAACGTGCAGTGGATTCAACGGAAAGTCCCATTAATAGTGGTGGGACCAGAAGATCCCACCACCAGCCAATGGCAGGCTGCCTCCTGCCACCGAGAAACACATTGCAGGGAGACCAGGGAATCTCGCCCATAGTCTTTCTCAGTCCGGTATCCTCAGTGTGGACAACCTGGAACATTCCATCAGTATGCTTGGTGAGTGTAAGACTCACTGCGTTGGCCTCGGGAGGAGGCTGCATGTCGACTGGTGTTGGGAGCCTGTGTCATAGGCCGGATAACTGGAGTACTGTGGTATCTGTTGGTTTTGGTTCCATTACCTGTCGGAGGTGATGGTTATTGCGTAAGTAGTGAGTACCATCCAAGGCTACCTTATAAATGTTCAGTTGCGGGGTATGTCTATCTACCAACGCCAACTTGTCATGGCTATGTGCAGTCTGAATCCTGACCGTTTGACCAGGTGTTAAAGGGACAAGTTGGCATCTCATAGTGCATTTTGCTTCTCAATCAATGTTGCATGAGGGCACCATTCACGTTGGTTTCAAATTTGGGCTGCAGTAGAGCCTTTGCAGTAGTAATCATGGTCCTAGTGCATCTGGAAAAGAGTGAATGTGCAGGACCTGGTGTGGTAGTGTTTGCAGGTTGAAGAGTACAGCATAGTAGTCACATTCCTCCAGAAGATGCTTGGCTGACCATGCCACCCATTCCGCCAGACCATTTGACTGTGGGTATGATATGGTTAAAGCCCCATGTGTTCGCAAAGTTTAGAAATTCAATGCCTATGAATTGGGGAATGTTGTCTGTCATGAGTCTTGGGGTTGCCATGTGTCTCTTGAGCTTGGTGACGACTGTGTTACTTGTCGCGTTTCACAGGTAGTTGGGTTCAAACCATTCGGAATATGAATCAACTGAGATTAAATGTTCTTTACCATTCCTTCAAAGATGTCAGCTGTTGTGAATAACCATGGGATGTCCACGACTTTGTGTAAATGCAAGGTTCTTTCACTTGATGCAGCTTGAGTGCATTGCACGGTGCCCATCTGGAAACTTCCCTTTCCATGTCTGCGTACTTGGAGGGCCAGCACAGTGATTTCTTGACCCTGTATCTGGTTGCATCCAACCTGGGGTGCCTCTGGTGAAGTTGTTCAATGCAGTACCTCGAAAGAGAAGTAGGGATGATGACTCGTATCAGTTCATCCTATAGGAAAAGTTTGTCACTTGTGGGGAAACTCCCCTGAGGATTCTGGCCAGCCCACATGATGTTGTGCAGTTGTTTGCCTGTGATGTCTGCTTGTAATGCATCTTTGAGTTCCTGGATTCTCTGTGAGGACAGCACCTCTATTGTCATGATGGCTATATCTTCCTCACAATCTACCTGGTCTGTAGTGGGTAGAGGGCTCTGGAGAGGGCATCAGCCAAGTACAGCTCCTTATCAGATTTGTAGATGATGCTGATTGTACCGGTGCAGCTTTCGCATCAAGAGTTACAGACGCAGTGTGAAGAGGCTTTTTCAAGGTAGTTATGAGTAGCCGATGATCTGTTCAACAATTGCAGGATGACGATATATGGAGTCAAGACATTTCTGACAGGTGAAGATGAAGGCAAGGAGCTCCTTTTCAATTTGTGCATAACAAATCTCAGTGTCAGTGAGGGACCTGGAAGGAAAGGCTATTGGTCTGCCATTCTGGATGCTAACTGCATCAAGTCAGTGCTGGGAGGCATCTGCTGATATAAGTACAGGTGCTTGAATGTCAGGGTATTGTAGCACTGGTGGGGCTACAAGTGCCTGTTTGAGCCTGTTGAAGATCACTGTGTGCTGCTCTTGCCTACACCATTCGATGCCCTGCTGGAGTAGTTGACAAAGAAGTCCAGTGTCCTCACGATAACATAGAATGAACTTAGAAAGATTATTTGTCATGCCAAGAAAGCGCTGTGGGACATGCTTGTCCATAGGAGTTGCCACCTGTCAAATAGCCATTGTCTTGTTTGAATTGGGCTTCATACCATAAGCTGTGAGTAAATGAATCATGAAATGCGAGTGTAAGCTAGCTAGTAATATAAAAGAAGATTGTAAGAGTTTTCTTTGATGTATAAAAGGTGGGAGAGAGGCAAGAATGAACATTGGACCACTGGAAAATGAGGCTGGAGAAGTAATAATGGGGAATAAAGAAATGGCTGAGGAACTGAATGGGTACTTTGCATCAGCCTTCCTGATGGAAGATATCAATGACACACCAGAACTTAAAGAGATTCAGGGTCAGAGGTGAGTGTATGGGTCATCACTAAGAAGAAGGTGTTGGGGAAGCTAAAAGGTCTGAAGGTGGAAAAATCACCTGGACCGGATGGAATACACCCCAGGGTTCTGAAGGAGATAGCTAAAGAGATTTTGGAGGCGTTGGTGGTGATCGTTCAGGAATCACTGGAGTCAGGGAAGGCCCCAGATGACTGGAAAATGTAACACAATAACACAACTGTTTAAAAAGGGAGGGAGGCAGAAGACAAGAAATTATATTCCAGTTAGCCTGACTTTGGTCATTGGTAAGATTTTAGAGTCCATTATTAAGAATGAGGTTGTGGGGTACTTGGAAGTGCATGGTAAAATAGGGCTGAGTCAGCATGGCTTCATCAAGGGAGGTCATTCCTGAATTCTTTGAGGAGGTAACAAGGAAGCTAGGCAAATGAGAGCCAGTGGATGTGATCTATTTGGACTTCCAGAAAGCCTTTTCCAAGGTGCCGTACAGGTGGCTGCTGATTAATATAAGAGCCTAAGGTGTTATATGCAGGTACTGGCATGGATAGAGGATTGGCTGAATGGCAGAAGGCAGAGAGTGAGGATCAAAGTTTTTTTTGGATTGCAGCCGGAGACTAGTGGTGTTCCACAGGGGTCAGTGTTGGGACCACAATTATTCACAACATACATTAACAATCTAGAAGCATGAGAGCATGGATGCTAAGTTTGCAGATGACAGAAAGATATGTGGTGGGACAGGTAGCGTTGAGAAAGCAGGGAGGCTGCAGAAGGGCAGGCTGGGAGAGTGGGCAAAGAAGTGGCAGATGGGATATAATATGGAAAGGTGTGAGGTTATGCACTTTGGTAGGAACAATAGAGTCATAGACTATTTTCTAAGTGGGGAAAGGCTTTGGAAATCTGAAGCACAAAGAGACTTAGGAGTCCCAGTTCAGGATTCTCTTACAGTTAACATGCAGGTTCAGTTGGTAGTTAGGAAGGCAAATGCAATGTTAGCATTCATTTCAAGAGGACTGGAATACAAAGCAGGGATGTATTGCTGAGGCTGCATAAGGCTCTGGTCAGACTCTATTTGGAATATTTTGAGCAGTTTTGGGCCCCATATCTAAGGAAGGATGTGCTGGCCATGGACAGGGACAGAGGAGGTTCACAAGAATGATCCCTGAATGAAGGGCTTACCATTTTATGAGCGGTTGAGAACTCTGGGTCTGAGTTCCGGAGGATAAGTGGAGATCTTTTTTTTTTAAATAATTTTTATTGAAATTTTTTGAAAAATATATATCAACAAAACAATAATAACAGTAACAATAATAATAATAAACACCCCCCCCCCGGCACCCGTAACAACGCATATAACAAACCCCCCCCACCCCACCCCAACCCCAGTAAACAACAGAATAAATTAACAATAAGCAAATTAACTTAAACACTATCCCCTTAAACCCCCCCCCCCCTTTCCCCCCCTCCCCCCCGGGTTGCTGCTGCTGCTGCCCTAGTACCTTATCGTTGAGCCAAAAAGTCGAGGAAAGGCTGCCACCTCCTAAAGAACCCTTGTACCGACCCCCTCAGGGCGAATTTGACCCTCTCCAACTTAATGAATCCCGCCATGTCATTAATCCAGGTCTCCACGCTCGGAGGTCTCGCATCTTTCCACTGCAGCAAGATCCTCCGCCGGGCTACTAGGGACGCAAAGGCCAAGACATTGGCCTCTTTCGCCTCCTGCACTCCCGGCTCCACCCCAACCCCAAATATCGTGAGTCCCCAGCCTGGCTTGACCCTGGATCCCACCACCCTCGACACCATCCCCGCCACCCCCTTCCAGAACTCCTCCAGTGCCGGGCATGCCCAGAACATATGGGCATGGTTTGCTGGACTCCCCGAGCACCTGACACACCTGTCTTCGCCCCCAAAGAATCTACTCATCCTAGATCCGGACATGTGGACCCGGTGCAGCACCTTGAACTGGATGAGACTAAGCCTCGCACATGAAGAGGAAGAGTTCACCCTCTGCAGGGCGTCCGCCCATGTCCCCTCCTCAATCTGCTCCCCCAGCTCCACCTCTCACTCAGCCTTCAGCTCCTCTACCGACGCCTCCCCCACCTCCTGCATTACCTGATAGGTGTCAGACACCTTCCCATCCCCGACCCACACCCCCGAAAGCACCCTATCCCTTACCCCCTGCGGGGGCAGCAAAGGGAACCCCTCTACCTGTCGCTTAGCAAACGCCTTGACCTGAAGGTACCTGAACATATTCCCCGGGGGGAGCTCAAACTTCTCCTCCAGTTCACCAAGGCTCGCGAACCTCCCGTCAATAAACAGGTCTCCCAACTTCCTAATGCCCGCCCTGTGCCACCCCAGGAACCCGCCATCCATGTTCCCTGGGACAAACCGGTGGTTCCCCCGCAGCGGGGCCTCCACCGAGCCCCCCACTTCCCCCCTGTGTCACCTCCACTGCCCCCAAATTTTGATGGTGGCCGCCACCACCGGGCTTGTGGTGTACCTCGTTGGAGGGAGCGGCAACGGAGCCGTTTCAAGTGCCTTCAGACTCGTGCCTCCGCAGGAAGCCATCTCCATCCTTTTCCATGCTGCCCCCTCCCCCTCCATTACCCACTTGCATACCGTCGAGACATTAGCCGCCCAATAGTACCCAGAGAGGTTGGGCAGCGCCAGCTCCCCTCTATCCCTGCCCCGCTCCAAAAAGACCCTCCTTACCCTCGGAGTCCCGTGCGCCCAAACAAATCCCAGAATGCTGCTGTTCACCCTCCTAAAAAAGGCCCTCAGAACGAAAATGGGGAGGCACTGAAACAAAAACAAAAACCTCGGGAGCACCGTCATTTTAACGGACTGTACTCTACCCGCCAACGACAACGGCAGCATGTCCCACCTTTTAAATTCCTCCTCCATCTGCTCCACCAACCTAGTAAAATTGAGCTTGTGCAGAGTCCCCCAGCTCCAAGGCACCTGAACCCCCAGGTACCTAAAACTCCTCACTGCCCTCTTTAGCGGGAGCCTACCAATCCCCTCCTCCTGATCTCCCAGGTGTACGACAAACAGCTCACTCTTGCCCAGGTTCAATTTATATCCCGAGAAACTCCCGAACTCAGCAAAAATCTCCATCACCTCCGGCATTCCCCCCACCGGGTCTGCTACATACAACAGCAAGTCGTCCGCGTACAGCGACACTCGGTGCTCCGCCCCACCTCGCACCAAACGCCTCCACCTCCTCGACTCCCTGAGAGCCATGGCAAGAGGCTCTATTGCCAGCGCAAAAAGCAAGGGGGACAGGGGGCGCCCCTGCCTCGTCCCACGGTGGAGCCTGAAGTACTCGGACCTCCTCCCATTTGTCGCTACACTGATGAGTGGAGATCTTATTGAAACTTACAGAATACTGAGAGATCTAGAAAGAGTGGACGTGGAGAAAATGTTTCCACTAGTAGGAGATACTAGAACCTGAGGCACAGCCTCAGACAGGAGGGGCGATCCTTTAAAATTGAGATGAGAAGCAATTTCTTCAGCCAGAGGGTGGTGAATCTATGGAACCCATTGCCGCACAAGGCTGTGGAGGTCAAGTCACTGAGGGTCTTTAAGACAGAGATAGATAGGTTCTTGAATAATAAGGGGATCAGGGGTTACGAGGGGAAGGCAGGAAAATGGGGATGAGAAATGTATCAGCCATGATCGAATGGTGGAGGAGACCTGATGGGCCGAAGGTCCTAATCCTTCTCCAATATTTTGTAGTGTATGCTAAGGAAGCTGGTTGATTCTGAACCTGCATTTCACAAAGCTTCAGCTGTATGGTCCTGATTCTGCTGAGGACAAAACAAAGACATGCATCATGTCCTTGCTTGGTGCAACTCCAAATCAGGATGACATCAGCAATTATTTTGCACGGTTGGCCTGCAAAGATTTGCTCCATGGGGTCTAAGCAGCACCTTGTTCAAGTGCACAGGGTCAATGCATACCCTGACCTTGCCATCTTTCTTTACTCTGGCCACCATTGCTGAAACCCATTCTGTGTCCTCATCTACAGGAGTTAGAACACATATCGTTGTCATCCAATACAGCTCATTGGCTATTTTCTGCTTCATGACTAATCGTACTGTTCCTGGAGCACAAACTATTGGTGGTACTGAGTCACCTAGTCTCATGTGATATAAAACAGGTAATTTACCAAAGGTGTCATGGTTGAAGAGGTTTTTGTAGCTATCATTTCTGGGGCCTGGTATTGTAAAACATGCACTTCCGGACCAAGTTGAATGAGCCCAAGTATAATGCTGTCCCAAAGACCAAATAGTGTCCTTACTTTCTGGTCAACTATATGAAACTGAAATTGCCCTGTGTGCAGTGGATAGCGGTTAAACCACCGGTGCGGATGATTTGTCCGGCAAAAGCCATGAGGTCCATCTGGGTATTGGGGCCTGGTGCTGAATATGGGTCCAGTTTGCGTAACATTCGGCTGGACAATACATTCTATTTTGCTCCAGTGTCAATCTTTCCCTTCAGTCTTGCCTTGCTGCAAACCACGTTGAGGGTGGTGAAGATCTCACCCTTTTTTGTAACAGTGTTGACACTCTCACAATAGCATGTTGTTGGAGCCCCTGTAGTTTCAATGCTTTGGCTGAGCTCCAGTTCATTCACCTTGCTGACGCTCCTACCCACGGGGGACTGACCAGCTACCATTTTGCTTATGGCAGAGAAAGGCTGCAGCATTTAGCAAAGTGATTCCACTTTCCACGTATGTTGCATTGTTCACTGCCAAACCATGCTGTTCAGTTCTGAGGGTGGTGGCAACTGCAGTTGGAGCAGGATGCGCTCTGGTTTGCAAATACTAATGTTTCCAGGCTAAAATCTCTGCTGTTTTCTGAATGTTCATTTAACTTGCAGATGCTAATGGCCAGTGGCGGACTGGCCAGGGTGTCAGCTTGCCCGATGGCAAGTGGGCCCCTGATGAAGTGGGCCCCCTATATCAAATAAAAATGCAATAAAGAAACAAACACAGACAACTGTTTTAGTAATAAAAAGGAATAAGAAAAAAAAGAGAACAGGACACAAATAAGCAGTGCATGAAAAGGAACGAATCAGGAGAGGTAGTGGAAGGATGTGGAATAGGGGGGCCTGGGTCGGGCATAATTAAGGAAATTCCATGTTTTCAGCAAGAGTGCATGAATTTAAAGATTAAGTTACAATTCGTGATTTGAGATGGTTGGCAACTTCAAAGGATATCAAGCAGTAGTCTTGGTTTAGCCAGAACATCTGTCCAGGGCCCGGAGAGCCAAGAAGGGGCCCGTGAATCTCTGAAGGGCCCTTAAAAATTATAATTAATTAGATAAATAAATCTCCAACTTCTTTCCTGAGATTTGTATTCTAACTTAATAAAATATAATTGTTTTTAAAAAGAGCAATACCAAATAAAAATGCAATAAAGAAACAAACAAATAATCACTCAGTGTATGAAGGAACGAAGCAGTGTTAAACGGATGTGAAAAGGAGTGGAGGGGGTGGGGGGGGCTGGTTCACCCGGGTCGGACATAACTGGAAATCCACGTTTTCAGCAAGAGTGTGTGAATTTAAAGATAAAGTTACAGTTCGTGATTTGAGATGGTCGGCAACTGGAAAGGATATCAAGCAGTACATAGGGTCGTGAGGTCACCAAAAAGGAGAAGCGGTACCTTTGACCATGAATCATGAGGTCAAAGATATTGAAGTGATAAGCCATGATCGGTAAACTCAAAGGGTTGCGACTTGTAACACTACACTGGTATCAAACTGGACATGTTAACTTTGGTCGTGGGACCATTCTTAATGTCTTACTATAGTCGGACCAAACTTCTACGTTTCAACAGTTGTCTCAGTTGCTTGCTGGTGTGAACACTGGACAGTGGATTGTCTCCTCTTCTGAAGCTGCATAGGCCACAGTAGTATTGACTAATGAACATAGCCTATTGAAGTGTAAGTAAGTTATTTTATATTTTTTATCAAGTGGACGTTTATCTGGCGTTCCTTCAAGTTATTCTTGCAATCATCAATATTCATTTTTCCCAATGTGGGCTATTTTTAATTAAGTTTTTATTTCAGGAATATTACCCCTACCAGCATGGAAAAGAAAAAGCATAAATCTGGGTCACTAAAACGCAAAGAACAAAAAAAAAACAGAAAGGAGGGAATCAGCCAAGCGATGCAGGCCAATTACAGAGTTTATAAGCAAAATCCACATCAATATCCAGTTCTGCAACAAATAATCAAGAAGCAAGAAACAATGCTCATGGTGATGATGCAATGGCACGCGAGTTACAAGAACAGAGAAGAGCTACTTTGAATGTAGAGACAAATACAAGTGCATCCATTACTAATCAACCCAGGCCCAATATTTCTTCTGGCTTCCTTGTTCCGGTATCTGTACTGCCTGTAGTTGCAACATCTGAACACATAGCTTCAACTAGTGACAGGGAATCAGATATTCCTTCAAGCATAAATGACTTGGTTTCTGAAGCACATCCTGTAAATGAACCTACGCAAGAAAATGAAAGATCAATTACTGGAATCTTCCAATATCCATCACGAGCAAAGCTAAAACAGTTTTTTGCTGAACATCCACTTCAGCCACTTGATGATCTGCCATTTGATGCTCGTTTGTATGAGAGGAAAATTATGAATGACTCAGTCCCAAGAAAAGGGCTAACATATAACAAAGAAAATAGATGCTTATATTGTTCATACTGCTTAGCCTTTGAGTTTCCCAACACTTGTAATCCATTACCCTTTGTACGTGGCTTTAGTGACTACAGCCGTATTAGCCAGAGCTTGACTTTACATGAATCGACAACAACACATGTCAGAAATGCTCAGCAATATATCAGTGTGGTTAATGATGGCACCTTCGATAAATTTTTTGCAGCATCACTAATTAAAAGGAAAGAAGAAGTATTGAAGCAGAGAAGTATTGTCCTGAGGATTATAAACATCATAAAGATGTTAGGCAAGCAAGCACTTCCTTTTCGAGGTCACAGAAATGAATCAGCCTTACACTCTAGATAATGAAGTACTGAATCATGGCAATTTTTTAGCTACAGTGCAGTTGATGGCAAAATATGACCCCATTATGACAGCTCACGTTTCTGCAGTGCAAAACAAGTCTAAACAAAGAATCAAACGATTAGAGCAACAAGGAAAGGCTCAAAGTAAAGGCGGTGGTGGACTTGTTACATACCTGAGTAAACCAACTACAAATATGTTAATCAAAATTATGAAGAATATGATACAAGAAAGAATTAGTCATGAAGTTTCTCAAGCAAAATATTATTCTATTCAGGTTGATTCAACACAAGATAATTCATCCATCGATCAGTTTAGCATTATTATTCGGTATGTGCTTAAAGGTATTATCTGTGAGCGACTGCTTTCAGTTGTGCCAAGTAATGATGATACAGGACAGGGACTTTTTGATCTATTGATTGAAACATTACATCTTAAAATTGACCCCCCCAAAATTTTTATCTGATAGCACAGATGGTGCTGCAAGCTACCATGGCCAGTATAATGGTTTAAAAAGTAAAATTGCTGATGTGGCTGATCAACATGTTCATATATGGTGTTATGCCCATGTCTTGAATTTGGTGATAACTGAAACAACAAAATGTTGTGTGCCTGCAGTTTTTTTTTCAATTTGCTCCAGAATATAGCAACTTTTGTGAAAGCATCATACAAGAGAATGGCTGTATGGATAGAAGTTGTTGGAAAACATCTAGGACAAGAAAAAATGAAACGATTAAAGCTAATTGGTGAGACCAGATGGTCAGGAAAATCCAATGCAGCAACAACTATATTTGGACGTTTTGATGATGCTGCTGCCAGTACTTTCGTAAATCTATTGACATGCTTATCAATGATACAAGATTCAGAAAAGTTTGATGCGAAAACAAAACATGAAGCAAATGTTTTACTTCAAAGTCTTCTAAAGTTTGAAACCATATTGACAGCATTTACTTACTTGTATATATTTGAAACTGCAACCCCGTTATCAAGTTATCAGACAAGTGGTTTAGATATGTTTACTGCATGGAGTTTGGTAGATTCAGCTGCAACAAAGTTGAAGGAACAGACAAGAACATTTGATAACGTTCACAGCAAGGCTTTGGAATTTGTAAATAAATGTAATGACAGGATTTCACAGATGAATATGGATGAAAATCAAACATTGGAAATTGATGCATTGGAAACAGCATTGCCAGTTAAGAGGCAAAGGAAGAAGAAAAGAATAGCAGATGAGCTTATTAATGATGAAAGAAATTCCTCAGATTCTCTAGCTGATTTTCGAGTAAATGTGTTTAACCTAATAATGGATCGCATTGTCCAGTCACTAGAATCACGCTTTGTACAACACAAACAGTTGTATAAAGATGTGTCCTGCTTGGACCCAGCAAAGTTTAAAACTATTGCAGAGAAGGGCCTTGAAGATGAAGCATTGGAAGGTATTATTAAGCTGTTTCCACAAATCAGCAAAGATCAAGTAATATTGGAATTGTTTTCTTTTGCTTCAAACTTTGATGTATTAAAGCTATTGCTTAATGATGGTGAGAATATGGATTCCAGTTGCAACAATTGTAAATTTTGCAGCACTTGCCCATCATGTGTACTAAAGATTCTGGCATCCAACAACTTAATGACAAGGCATATGATAACCTTTATGAACTTTATAAAGTCATCTGCACACTATCAGTTACTCAAGTCCAATGTGAGAGGACATTTTCAAAGCTAAAGATCATAAAGACAAGGTTAAGAAATTCGCTGTCTGAGGAGAATTTGGAATCATACATGTTGCTATCCATTGAAAAGGAATTGTTAGATGAATTGGATGCAGAAGCAATTATTGGCAGATTCGCACAATCATCTAGCGAACACAAACGATTGCTCTTAATATAGTGGACTGCATGCAATGCTCTATTGTGCTTTTGAACTATCTGTTAATGTGTAAATTGTGCAGTAAACTATTTAAAAATATCAACCAATTACTTAAAAAAAAAATTTAAATTAAAAATTCAATTATAACATTCTGTATTTACATTTGGTATCTACTGCCAGTAATATGTACAGTACATGTACACTGTAATTACTAAGAAATACACATTTTTTCCACAAAAATTTTAATTGTACCCTTTTTTCCATATGTATTTTTTGAAAATTTTATTTATCCGTTATGAAAATTAAATGATAGCATTGTAGTTGTGGGTGGGCCCCCTTTGTCTCCTGGCAACCAATATTTTTAGACCCAGTCTGCCACTGCTAATGGCTATTGGTAATGTAAGATCTTTCTCTTGCAGTAGCTGCTTGCAGACTAGAACATTGTGGATCCTGCAGACTATTCGATCCCTGACTAGCTCATTGATGAGGGTGCCAAATGCACATTTGTTTGCTAAGGTTTTCAAGGTAGCCCTATAGAATTATATTGATTCATCTGTTCTTTGGTTTGTTGAATTAAGCACATGTCTGCTGAGGGTTATATTTTTTACTGCAAGGCAAATATTCTCAAACCCTTTTTAGAAATATTTCAGGGTCCTAATTTTCTTCCTCCATCTGAAAACAAGCAACTTAAATTTCCCGATGGCCTCGGGGCCTGCTAAGTTTAATAAGGTGTAGGCTTGTCCCTTTTTTGACTTGACAGATAATGCAGCACGACAGTATATATGCCACTCCTTCTAAAACTTTTCCGAATTGTCTGCAATGTTTTCATCAAAGACGAGTGGGTTGATGCGGTGAAGTCCTTGTGCCATACTCCTGACACAGTATAAATATGTTGGGTTACTGAAACACTTGTAACAAGGACTTATTATAAACAGTTGTTTATTCACTATTTGAGCAGCTACTTCATGCTTGTAAACTGCCCGCGCTCCAGAAAGAACACCCACACTCTCAACAGGTGGCTCTTTTTTTAGCCATGTAATCACTTGACCACTCGGTCTACAATACCCATTTGTTGTCACCCTCAGAAATTGAAATTGATCTGTATTCTCAATGGCTGCAGACTGAATTGTCGCACTGCTCTCACCGTGAATTGCAATCAAGTGCGACTTGTTGCTTTTGATGCTCAACCCAAGTTTCAGATTTGACTTTCTCAGCTCTTGGACCATCACGCATAATTCCTGTTTGTCTTTGGCCAAGAAGGTGGTGTCATCAGCACATCTGATGTTTCCAGTTATCATGTCCACCAATACTGGCCCCAAGATGTTCTAGGAGAACAGAGCCTACTTCTGTTATGACTTTGTCCCAGTGTTACCCACCCTCAAGACCAAACAAAAATGCCCCCTTTAACTTGAAGAGAACTGAAACACAAAACCAAAGGAGAGCTTGTAGTGCTTTTCTTGAGCAGTGGACATCTCAAAGTGTTATACAGGCAACTAAGTACTTTTGAACTGCAGTTCCTGTTGTAATAAAGGAAACGTGGCAGCCAGTTTGCGCTCAGCAAAACTCCACAAACAGGAATATGATGATGACCGGACGATCTGTTTTCTGTGATGTCGATAGAGGGATAAACACCGGGGAGAACTCCCTTGTTGTCCTTCAAAATAACCACAAGAATCATTTGCATCCACCCAAGCAGTCAGTTGGAACATGGATTTAATGTCGCATCCAAAAGATGACACCTCCAACAGTGCAATGCTCGCCCAGTACTCCACCAGAGTAGCTTGATTTTTATACTGATACTCTGAAGTGGGACATGACTTTGTGACTCACAGGCAAGAATGCTACCAGCTGAACCACAGTTGACGCACATTACAGTTCTTAAAATATTACTTTTATTCACTCTGTTCACTACAGTGCCCACCAGTCATAGCAAACCACAGAAATGCCAGCAAACACTCCTGCTCAGTCACCAATGTCACCCTAGAAGGGCCAGACCATGGAATAAAGTGTTCACTGTACTTGGAATGGCTTTCTTTCAGCAGTTTTCAGCTACTCAACTCCATTCAGTCATGGGTTTTATTGTTTTCATCTGTTTGTTCAAAATGGTAATTTTAATATGTGAGGATCCTCCCTGTTTGTTCTGGTTGATTCCCATATTTCCCCTTTCTTTTATTTTTGCTGTCACATTTTAGATCCATGGATGTTTAATGGACCTGTGACTTTAATTCAAGCAGTGGTTGCAGCAGTTGGAGAGCTCAGTAATGACTCGAGTTGATTGATGTGGCTGATGGCCAATGAATTGGCCCAGAAGGGTGCTAACAAATGGTGATTGGTTCTGTTCTCAATGAAATGGTTCAGAGATCTAAAGAGCTTTCAGTCTCGCTTTTGCTAGCGAAGGAGAAAAGCTCTCTCCCATCCCACTCTATTTTCTCCAGAAATAACCAGCAAATTCTCTCCATGAGGCCACCATGGGTGCTGATTTTATCTCCACCAAGACTGGGTGTCATTCTCTCGAGACTGCAAAGGCTTGAAATCAAACCCCATGCTGAAGACAAGGGTTGATGTGAGACGGAGTGCCTCAGGAAAGAAATAGGCCTGAATGCAAACCTTCGAGTTGAAGGCCCACTTTGATGAGAACTTAAGTGTCTTTCCAGAAGTTCTGCTGCCTGTAAGTACTGTACGGAATGAATGACTCTGCCAAGAAGACCATTGCCAGCTTTAAACCAGAGACTTTGATCAACCAAACTGCTGGGAGGAAGGCCTGCTGCAGAGAGCTCATCACCTTAATCCTTATTGTTTTTACCCCTTTCCACCCCTCTGTGTTTGTCTAGCTTATTTGTTTGGTTACAGGGTGGGACAGTTAAAGGGGGTAGTAGGTTAGCTTGCTTGTTATCCAGCTGTAATCACTGCATATTTCATTTTATTCCTGTCATAAATAAGCAGTAACTGTGTTTCAACTTACAAACCTGGTAAGAACTTCCGGTGGTCGCCTGTAGGAGAAGGTCACACACTAGGTAGCTCCCGCCAGGATTCTTGGGTTTTTTTTTGTTCTTTTTTGCCCAATCCAGGGGAAATTTGGCAATCAGACTCGCCCCATCTAAAGGTTTAGTGAGCCTGTCGAGGAAAGAATGTCGAAAATCTAAAAAAATGCTGATGGAGATCTTTCAACTGATTAGGGAGCCTGCATGGCTCATTAGGAGGGAAGATGGCGGATACAACTCCAGCAGGTGCGACGGCTCCCATTGCGGTGGATATACTGATGAGGTACTGGCTTCCAAGTTTGAGAAACAGTTTGGGAAGCACTGCGAGAGACAAGGGCAGGTGATGATGGAAACCCTCAAAAAGTCAATTGAGGAGGTTCTTGGTCTGATTCGGGAGAAGATGGAGGACACCTCGGAGGCTGTGAAGGAGCACCAAGAGTTGTTGAAGGGAGTGGAGAAAACATTGTTGAGGAATAGCAATCAAAGGGGATGAAAGTGTATGGCCGAGAGAACAGGTAAAGGAGACAAAACCTCAGAATCATGGGGTTACCAGAGGGTTCGAGGGTCCAAATTCCACTGAGTACTTTTCTCAGGTGTGGGGAAAGCTGGTTGGGGGTGGGTGGGTGTAGGGGTTGGGGCGGGGGAGGGGGTGCAGAAGACAGAATGAGCCAACCCGGGCAATGGTTGTAAGATTCCACAGCTTCCGAGAGGATAGTCCTGAAGTGGGCCAAAGACAACCAGGACTCGAGGCGGGAAGGGAGTGCCATCCGGATATAGCAAGATGTTGGAATGGAGCTGGGTAAAAGACAGGACGCCTATAATAAGGCTAAGGCAGCATTATGCCAGAGTGGAGTAAGGCTGTACCCAGCGAGGCTGCGGGTTATCTGTCAGCCGAAAGATCACTATTTCATTACGTTGGAGGCAGCAGCCTTTGTTAAAGAACATGGGGTTGGATTTCCATCAGCTGATGCCGGAATCAGGAAACGCGATTGGGCGGAGTATCAGTTCTGATGCCAAAATCATGGCGGGCTCCAGTTTCACACAAAATCGCAATTCTTCAGTGCCTCGACAGTGGGATTGATGCATTCCAGAACGCATGTACAGTAAATGCTGTTGGCATATAATTAGCGGGCCAGACCCACTATTCTCCGTGGGCTACACGATTTTCTGCCTCCACTGGTGTGAATTCCCGATGGCGAGATTCAATTGTGCTTTTAAAAATCATGAAACAAGTGCCGTGGCTGCTGAGGGGGAGAGGGGGTATGGAAAGTGTCCAACATCGCCATAGTCTGCTTCTGGCCTGGGGGCTTCTGCCCGTGCTGAGGGGAGTAGCGGGTGGTGGTCAGGAGGTGGGCTGTGAGGTCGAGGTGGACGAGCACGGAGCACCATTGCCACAGCCTACAAGTCAGCCATTCAGCTGCGCAAGCTGCTGACAACCCACTGTGAACGTAGGGCCATGGGTCGTATGGGTAATCCCCCAGGACACCCGCCTCGGTGCCCTCTGGCCCCAGGCGACACATCAGTGGGATGGGTGCGTTCCAATGCAACCCGTGCCATCTTGTTGGCTGGAATGTGTGTGTGGGGAGTGAAGTGTGTATTTGTAGCTGTTGATTGTCAATCACAGATCTGGCAAATCCCGCACCGTTTCTCATTGGAATCAATTTGTGTTCCGCGTGGCCGGTGCTAGCCCCTCCACGTTCACTGAATTGGTCCAGGTGCAGCGCCAGTTTTCGTGGAAGTCCAAGAATCCTGCCCCAATGTCAACACTTAGTCCTGAGGAATGCAGAATCCTGCCGCTGGTCACAGTTGGACACAGTTAAAGGGGTTCTGCGCAAACTGTTATGGTTGTTAATGGGATGCGTTTGTTTGGCATTTCCTGTATATATTTGTTATTATTCGGGGTTTGCATATGTTATATCTTTTACTCGTTCATCGGATGTCAGGGTCCCTGAGAGCATTTAAGAATCAACTACATTACCGTAGTTTTGGAGTCACATGTACACCAGACTAGTTAAAGACGTCATATTTCCTTCCCTAAAGTGAACCACTTTTAGGACAATTGACAATGATTTCATCAATAGACTTTTAATTCCAGATTTTTATTGAATCCAAATTTCGCCATCTGCCATGGCAGGATTCGAACCAGAGTATGACTCTGGGTCTTTGGATTACTAGTCTAGCAACAGTACCACTACAACACTGCCTTCTCCTACAGTAATAGTAATGGAACTACATGGTCCCTGGTGGGAATTTGAGCATTGCAGGGGTGTTGGACTTTGATTTTTACAGATGTAACGGGGACAGTCTAGGGAACTTTGTTTCTCTTTGTTCTTTAATATTCACCCTGAGTAGAGGCTACCTAGCCAGCAGCAAGGTTTTAGCTAATGAATGGGAATGTGGCAGGGGGAGTGGCTGCGGCCTGTTGGACCTGCTGAGATGTGGATCAATGAGACTGGCTTGTTTGCTTGGTGGGGCGGTGGGTTGGCGAGGCCAGAGCATTGTTCTTTGGGATGTGATCAGCAGGTTCAGGTTCATTGGGGGGGGGGGGGGGGGAGTGGATGGGAGGAGGGGGATTGGAGAGATTTATTTCTGGGACAGGGACTCGGGTTTTCTCTTTATGTCACCTTTTGGGTGGGGCTGGCAGCCATCTTGGATGGGCCTTGGGCCTAGATATAGATTTGGAAACATAAAAGCAGGAGGAGGCCATTCGACCTTTTGAGCCTGCTCCGCCATTCATTATGATCATGGCTGATCATCACGCTCAATATCCTGATCCCGCCTTTCCCCATATTCTGTGATCCGTTTAGCCCAAGAGTTATATCTAATTCCTTCTTGAAATTACACAAAGTTTTGCCTCAACTACTTTCTGTGGTTGTGAATTCCACAGATTCACCACTCTCTGAGTGAAGAAATTTCTTCTCACCATAGTCCTAAAAGGTTTACCTCCTTATCCTCAAACTATGACCCTTAGTTCTGGATTTCCCCCACCATTGGGAACATTCTTTCTGAATCTACCCTGTATAATCCCGTTAGCATTTTGTACATTTCTGTAAGATCCCTTCCCACTCTTCTAAACGCCAATGAACATAATCCTAACCAATTTATTCTCTCTTCATATGACAGTCCCACCATCCCAGGAATCAGCCTGGTAAGTCTTTGCTGCACTCCCTCCATAACAAGAACATCCTTCTTCAGATGTGGACACCAAGACTGCACACAATACTCCAAATATGGGCTCACCAATGCCCTATACAATTGCAGTAAAACATCTCAATACCTATACTCAAAATCTCTCGCTATGAAATGAAATGAAAATGAAAAATGAAAATCGCTTATTGTCACGAGTAGGCTTCAATGAAGTTACTGTGAAAAGCCCCTAGTCGCCACATTCCGCCGCCTGTTCGGGGAGGCTGGTACGGATATCGAACCGTGCTGCTGGCCTGCTTGGTCTGCTTTAAAAGCCAGCGATTTAGCCCAGTGAGCTAAAGTGAGGTAAGGCCAATTTACCATTTGCCTTCTTTACTGCCTGCTGTACCTGCGCACTTATTTTCAGTGACACCAAGGACTCACTGAGTGTCCACCGCTCGTAATTTACATCCATTCAAATAACAATCTGCCTTCCTATTTTTTCTACCGAAGCGGTTAAACTCACATTCATCCACAATATACTGTATCTGTCATGCATGTGCCCACTCACTAAGTCTGTCCAAATCCCTTTGAAGCGGCAGCACTGTGGCACAGTGGATAGCACTGCAGCCTCACGGCGCCGAGGTCCCAGGTTCGATCCCGGCTCTGGGTCACTGTCCGTGTGGAGTTTGCACATTCTCCCTGTGTTTGCGTGGGTTTCGCCCCCACAACCCAAAGATGTGCAGGGTAGATGGATTGGCTATGCTAAAATTGTCCCTTAATTGGAAAAATGAATTGGGGACTCTAACATTTTAATAAAAAAAATTTTTAAATCCCTTTGAAGCATCTCAACATCCTCCTCACAGTTCACCCTTCCACCAAACTTTATATCATCTGCAAATTTGGAGATAATACATTCAGTTCCTTATCCAAATCATTAATTTTTTTAACTGTTTTTATTAAGGCATTTGTGTGTATATATATTTATCAAACACAACCACAACCAAAAAGAGAACAAACAGGAATTCACACAACAAATAAAAACACTCCACTGGCCCACCCTCCCTACCATTACCCTCCACCTGCCCTACCTCCTTTAACCCCAAAATCCCCCCCCCCCCCCCCCCCCCCCCCCATCCCACACACATACCTGCTGAATTCTTAACTCTCCTTGAAATAGTCGACAAATGGTTTCCATCTCCGGGCATACCCCTCCACAGTCCCTCTCAAGGTTAACTTATTTTTTACCAGCCTGAGGAATTCCGTGAAGTCGCTGAACCACACCGCTGGTTTCAGTGGCCCCAAGTCCCACCATTCCGGGCTACCAGGGAGGCAAAGGCCAAAATATCGGCCTCAATCACCCCCTGGACTCCAGGGTCTTCCGACACTCCAAAAATCGCCACTTCTGGACAACCTTCACCCTCAACACATCAGACATAACGTCAGCAAACCACTAGAATCCCTCCAGTTTCAGTCAGGCCCAAAACATGTGGACATGGTTCGTGAGCGTCCAGCGCACCGCTCAAACCTATCCTCCACCGCCTCAAAAAACCCGCTGGTTCTGGCCATCGTCATATGCACACTGTGGGCCACCTTGAATTGAATAAGGCTAAGCTTAGCACACAAAGAGGATGTGTTCACTCTCCTCAGAGCCTCCTCCAACATCCCAGCCTCCAAATCCCCCACCACCTCTTCCTCCCACTTTTGCTTAACTTCTGCTATCGGGGCACCCTCCCAGCCCATTTCGTCTTTGTAAATCTCCGACACCCTGCCCACACCAACTCCTGTTTTCGACAACACCTTCTCCTGCAACTCCGGGGGTTGGTAATCAGGCTGGCAATGGCTCCCAAAAACAGGAATTTGTGGAATGTCTAAGAGATGTTTTTTTGAAGCAGCTTGTGACAAAGCCTATGAGGGAATAGGCAATTCTGGATTTGGTGACGTGTAATGAGGCAGACTTGATTAGGGAATTTATGGTGAAAAAACCCTTAGGGAGCAATGACCCCAATATGATAGAATTTAACCTGCAGTTTGAGGGTGAGAGCTGAAATCAGATGACATGATGTTACAATTATTTAAGGGTAACCGCAAAGGCATGAGGGAGGAGCTGGCCAGAGTTGATTGGAAAGGGAGCCTAGGAGGGAAGACATTGGAACAACAATGGCAGGAGTTTTTGGGGGTTATTTACATAGAATTTACAGTACAGAAGAAGGCCATTCGGCCCATCGCGTCTGCACCGGCTCTTGGAAAGAGCATCCTACCCAAGGTCAACACCTCCACCCTATCCCCATAACCCAGTAGCCCCACCCAACACTAAGGGCAATTTTGGACACTAAGGGCAATTTAGCATGGCCAATCCATCTAACCTGCACATCTTTGGATTATGGGAGGAAACCGGAGTACCCGGAGGAAACCCACGCACACACGGGGAGGATGTGCAGACTCCGCACAGACAGTGACCGGGAGGCACAACAGAAATTCATGCCAAGGAGGAGGAAACATGCTAAGGGGAGGACAAGGCATCCATGGCTGACGAGGGAAGTCAAGGACAGCATAAAATCAAAAGAAAAAGCATACAAAGTGGCGAGGATTCATGGGAAGCCAGAGGATTGGGAAGCCTTTAAAAGCAAGCAGAGGACACTAAAAAACAATAAGGGGGAGAAGATGAAATGTGAGTGTAAGCTAGCTAGAAATATAAAAGAAAATATCAAAAGTTTTTTTCAATAGAAAAGGAAAGAGGGAGGCAAAAATAGACTGAAAAATGAGGCTGGAGAAGTAATAGGAAACAAAGAAATGGCAGAGGAACTGAATAGTTACTTTGCATCAGTCTTCACGGCGGTTGACACCAGTGGGATGCCAGTACTCCAGGAGAATTAGGGGCACAGGTTAGTGTAATGGCCATCACTAAGGAGAAGGTTCTGGGGAATCTGAAAGGTCTGAAGGTGGATAAATATCCTGGACCAGATGGGCTACACCCCAGGATTCTAAAAGACATAGCGGAGGAGATTGTGGACGCATTGGTGGTGATCTTTCAGGAATCACTGGAGGCAGGGAGGGTCCCAGAGGACTGGAAAGTAGCTAACGTAACACCACTTTTTATGAAGGGAGGGGGGCAGAATCTGGGAAATTATAGGGTGGTTAACGTGACTTCGGTCATTGGCAAAGTTTAGAGCCCATTATTAAACATGAGATCACAGAGTACTTGGAAGTGCATGATAAAATAGGACAGAGTGAGCAATGCTTCGTTAAGGGGAGGTCATGTCTGACAAATCTGTTAGAGTTGTTTGATTGCTTAGTTCTTCTGCAGAACTAAGCAACAAAGTCTGGTGTTAGTGAAACACAAGTAACCCAATGGTTAAGAGACACTGTCGAACTAAGTGGACTGGAAGAAAGTATAAAAGAACCAAAGTAATTTCAATTATTTCTAACAAGCTTTAGTAGTTTGAAGAAAGTGAATGAATGAATGAAAATCGCTTATTGTCATAAGTAGGCTTCTGATGAAATTACTGTAAAAAGCCCCTAGGCACCACATTCCGGCGCCTGTTCGGGGAGGCTGGTACGGGAATTGAACCGTGCTGCTGGCCTGCCTTGGTCTGCTTTAAAAGCCAGCGATTTAGCCCAGTGTGTTAAACCAGCCCCAATATATATATTTAACTGATTAACATTATTATTCTGTTCTTATGTGTTCCATGGTTTTATCAATGATAAGTAAGAAGATATATTATTTTACAATGTCAGATACATCATACTATGTTCTGTGTAATGTATTTTAATAAAGTGAATAAAGGAAGTAGAATTAGTGAAAAAGTCATAAATGATGGAGTATTGATGGGTTAAAGCTTTGTGGTGAGATCCACTAACAGAATGAGGAATATTTTATTCCCTATACCACTTCATGACATTTTTCAGCAATGGATATATTGCCACACAGTGTGTCCAGAAGAATGCATTTTGACCGACAAGGAAAAGATACCTAATTTTTCTTTTCTTTTTAATCATCATAATTCTCCCTCGAGTCACGCTCCTTGTCATAACAAAATCCATATTGATTGTTTCCTTGTCTTGAACTTTCAAATTACAAATTTGATGCTGGATGAGTTTGGTCCATTGATTAAAATTTTGGATGGTATCTGAATTTTCCAACACAAAGATTCCCTTCATCTCTTTCGATGGTCATAACGGGATGCGGGATCATCTAGTTAACTAACAAACTCATATTTTTACTACATGGAAGTCTTTATTGCATTTGAGCAGATAATTATATATATATATATATATATATATATATATATATATATATTCCTTTTGGTGAAGTCTGTTTAGTTTGTTTAAGATTGAATGATCAACAGATTATTGCAAAGAAGTTATAGTCAACAGAAGGCTGTGAGAGTGTTAGATTTGAACTGAGTGTACATCAAAGAAAAGTCCAGATATCACAATTTTTACAACAGATGATTAACAACATAAAGTCTTGAGACCTCAGTGGAGATCTTTCTCTAAAATCTGGCGCGATGGAAAAATCTTAAAGCACTCTACAGGAAGAACGCCATACAGTGTTTAGGTTGGGGATGATTCCTAGCTCACCATGAGCAGATTTATCAGCCATGTTTGTTAAGGGGAATTTAACTGATTAACATTATTATTCTGTTCTTATGTGTTCCGTGGTTTTATCAATGATAAGTAAGAAGATATATTATTTTACAATGTCAGATACATCACACTATGTTCTGTGTAATGTATTTTAATAAAGTTGTTCTCCAATGACTTAGCTCGTGAACAAAAATACTTTCTTCCTGCAATTATCTCTTTGCTTTCCACCCACTCTCTTTGTCTTCCACGCTCTCTCTCTGAATTTGAATATAAGGCATTTAAATATTGTGGTGAATGTGATTCACACTATATATAGTTGCCAATATCACTCCATGTATATATGTTTGTTATCTACCCGTTGTAAGATCAATGCTGTATATAGTTGCCAATATAACTCCGTGTATACCTGTATATGTTCACTATTCACCATTGTAAGTGCAGTTGCACTATCCGACCACCAGGGGGAGTCGCTCTGGGAGTACGCGAGAGTTTGTACTGGGATCCTCCCTTGGCTCCGCCCAGGACTCCTCCCCCTGGGACCGATGTATAAAGATCAGTGCCTTAGAGCCAGCCTGCAGTCCATCTGGAGTTCAACGACGAATAGGCTGGCTCTGTTGGAAGTGTATTAAAGCCTCTGTTCAGATCCAACTACACGTGTTCGCTGAATTGATGGTTCCATCAATTTAATACACTTAAGAAGCTGCCGAAGTAAAACATGGAATCCGCTCTAAAACCAGGACGTCTAGAACTCGATCCGCAGGATGCAGAGGCGAAAGAAACCTTCTGCCACTGGCTGAAATGTTTTAAGGCCTACCTGGCCGAGATCAGCACCGCTGAAACAACGGAGGAACAAAAGCTCAGCCTACTGCACGCGAGGGTAAGCCACAGAATTTTGACACAACTAAATCCAGCCCGTTCCTACACCGCAGCGCTGGCGATTTTGGACAAAATGTATATTAGGCCCATGAACGAGGTCTTTGCCCACCATGTGTTCACGACTCGCTGACAACGGTCCACTGAAACTTTAGCTGAATTTGCACGCGAGTTGAACAATCTCTCAAATGACTGCAATTACCAGGCTGTAACCGCGGCCGAACATAGGGAGCTTGCTGTGCGGGACGTTTTTGTAGCGGGCCTTCGATCTAACTATGTATGCCACAGACTATTAGAAAATGGGGCCCAGGGCTTAGAGACTACCGTAGAGGCTGCTATCACAATGGAAGTTTCCTTCCGCAGCCTCAACTCGTTTCCCCCAGACCCCGCTAACCCCGCATGGGCCCCCGACCTGAGGACCCCCCAAGCCTGTGCCGCAAGGCCCCCCAGCTATCTTGCTGCCACAGCCGGTCACCCTACTGTCCCAGCCAGCTACTCAGCTCGCCAAACCAGTTATTCAACTGCTCCAGCCTGCCACTATTCAGCTCGCCAAACCAGTTATTCAACTGCTCCAGCCTGCCACTATTCAGCTCCCCAAACCAGTTATTCAACTGCTCCAGCCTGCCACTTCTGTGGACAAAGCCAGCACCCAACCTGCAGCAGCTGCGGGAAGAAAGGCCACTATGCTAGAGTGTGCCTCGGCAGAAGGGCCCCAGCCCTCAACACCCCAACAGTCCAAAAACATCGCCCCCAGCACCAGCAGGCCCACGGGGCCCGGAACGCTGCGGCCTACGCTCAGGCTCCGCCCCCTCCCGCCACGTGCAATCCATGGAGGCCGCCATCTTGGCAAACCTCCACCATGCGGCTGGCTACGTGAGATTCATGGGGGCCGCCATCTTGGATGCCACCTTCATCACCACCCTCCACGTGCAATCCACTGGCCCTAGCTGCATCCCCAGACTCAAACAGTTCATCGGAGGAGTACGACCTCCCCGGGCAGTCACCACATGGCCCGCAACTCAGCGCAGTGTTCCTGCATCAAGTCGCCAGAACGCAGCGGCATCTACTCGACAAGACGCCCGATCGGAAGAATTCGACTCCCCCAGGCACCCACCACGCGGCCCGCAACTCAACACAGTCACCCTCGACCAATCTCGCCCCAAGCATCTGAGAAATTCGATGACGGAGGTCCAGATCAACGGGTACAACACGCCGTGCCTCTTCGACTCTGGGAGCACAGAGAGGTTCATACACTCAGAGCTGGTAAGACGCTGTTCCCTCCCTATTTATCCCGTCAACCAAACTATCGCCCTCGCTTCGGGCTCCCATTCCATCCAAATCCAAGGCCGCACTACAGCAACGCTTACGATTCGAGGCGCTAGCTATTCCAAATTTAAACTGTATGTCTTGCCCGACTTCTGCGCGCCACATCTCTTAGGCTTGGATTTCCAATGTAATCTCAAGAGTCTCACCCTCAGCTTCGGCGGGCCCCTGCCCCCACTCACTATCTGCAGCCTCGCCATGCTGCGCATCGCCCCCCCTCCTGTCTTCGCCAACCTCACCCCAGATTGCAAACCGGTAGCTACTCGCAGCAGGCGGTACAGCCTACAGGATAGGGTATTTATCCGATCGGAGGTCCGACGGCTGCTCAGTGAGGGGATCACAGAGGCCAGTAACAGTCCCTGGAGAGCTCAGGTTGGGGTCGTTAAGACCGGGGGAAAATTCCGCATGGTTGTCGACTATAGTCAGACCATAAATAGATTTACGCTCCGAGACGCGTATCCCCTCCCCAGAATTGCAGACATGGTAAACCAGATCGCCCAATATCGGGTATTTTCCACGGTGGATCTGAAGTCTGCATACCACCAGCTCACAATCCGCCCGGAGGACAGCCACTACACGGCGTTCGAGGCCGATGGCCGCCTCTTCCATTTCCTCCGGGTTCCCTTCGGCGTCACTAACGGGGTTTCGGTATTCCAACGAGCAATTGACCAAATGGTAGACCAGTACGGGCTGCGGGCCACGTTTCCGTATCTGCGGCCATGACCAGCAGGACCACGACGCCAACCTCCACCGTTTTCTCCAGACGGCCCAAAAATTAAACCTTACATATAACAAGGAGAAATCCGTGTTCCGCACAAACAGATAAGCCATCCCCCTCTTAGAACTCCCCCTCCCACATGGCCCCAAGGCCCTCAAACGGTGCTTGGGGCTCTTTTCGTGCTACGCCCAGTGGGTCCCCCAATATGCGGACAAAGCCCGCCCACTCTTCAAGGCCACACGATTTCCCCGGTCTGCTGAGGCGCGCCAGGCGTTCAGCTGCATCAGGGACGACATCGCCAAAGCAGTCATGCGGGCGGTGGATGAATCAGAATTTCAGGTTGAGAGCGACGCCTCAGAGGTAGCGCTAGCAGCCATTTTAAACCAAGCAGGGCGGCCCGTTGCATTTTTCTCCCATACCCTATCCGCTTCAGAACTCCGACACTCCTCAGTCGAGAAGGAAGCACAAGCCATCGTGGAGGCTATCCGACACTGGAGGCACTACCTCGCAGGTAGGAGGTTCACCCTCATTACCCACCAACGGTCAGTCGCCTTCATGTTCGACAACTCGCAAAGGGGCAAAATTAAAAATGACAAAATTCTTTGGTGGAGGATTGAACTCTCCACCTACAATTACGATATCAAATATCGACTGGGGAAGTTCAACGAGCCCTCGGACGCCCTATCCTGCGGGACATGCGCCAGCGCGCAAATCAGCCGCCTAAAAGCCATCCACGATGACCTCGGCCATCCAGGGGTCACCCGGCTCGTCCACTACATCAGAGCCCGAAACCTGCCTTTCTCCAATGAGGAGGTAAAAGCGGTCACCAGGGACTGCCCGATCTGTGCGGAGTGCAAACCGCACTTCTATAGACCAGACAGGGCCCACCTGGTCAAGGCTTCTAGGCCCTTTGAACGCCTTGTGATCGATTTCAAAGGGCCACTCCCCTCCACTAACAAAAACATTTACTTCCTTAACATTATTGACGAGTTCTCCCGATTCCCCTTCGCCATCCCATGCCCCGATATGACCTCCCACACAGTCATTAGGGCCCTGCATAGTGTCTTCACCCTGTTCGGTTTCCCCAGCTCCGTGCACAGCGACCGGGGTGCATCCTTTATGAGTGACGAGCTGCGTCAGTACCTGCTCGACAAGGACATCGCCTCGAGCAGGACTACCAGTTACAACCCCAGGGGGAACGGACAGGTGGAGAGGGAGAACGCGACGGTCTGGAAGACCGTCCTACTGACCCTCCGGTCCAGAAAGCTCCAAGTTTCCCAATAGCAGGAAGTCCTCCCTGACGCGCTCCACGCAATTAGATCCCTCCTGTGTACAGCTACCAACCAAACCCCCCATGAGCGGCTCTTCATTTTTTCCAGGGGCACTACCACAGGGGTCTCAATTCCGGCGTGGCTGAGGGTGCCAGGCCCGGTTCTCCTAAGGAAGCACGTCAAGGCGCACAAAACCGACCCCATTGTTGAAAAGGTGCGCCTGCTTCATTCCAACTCACAGTACGTATTTGTTGAGTTCCCGGACGGTCGCCAGGACACAGTATCCCTCCGGGACCTGGCACCCGCTGGATCCAGCCCACCATCTACCCCCACCGAGGAACTCCTTTCCCCGTTCCCTATGCGGCCGCCCCCTTGCGCCCCCGATTCTGCGAGCTCACCACACCAGTCCCGAGCGCCAGCACCAGACCGCCCCCCGCGCCCCCAGTCTCCATTCGACCAGGTGTATGAGGCTCTGACAAGACTCGCCCCGGAGCCGGAAACCGTACCCCAGACCTCGACGCCCGCCCAGCCACCGCAAGAGGCTGCAACCCCGGTGCTCCGTAGATCAAAACGGACAATTCGTCCACCGGACAGACTAACTCTTTGAGCCATCACCCCCGCCGGACATGATTTTTTTTAACAGGGGGTGAATGTGGTGAATGTGATTCACATTATATATAGTTGCCAATATCACTCCATGTATATATGTTCGTTATCTACCCGTTGTAAGATCAATGCTGTATATAGTTGCCAATATAACTCCGTGTATATATGTTCACTATCCACCATTGTAAGTGCAGTTGCACTATCTGCCCACCAGGGGGAGTCGCTCTGGGAGTACGCGAGAGTTTGTACTGGGCTCCTCCCTTGGCTCCGCCCAGGACTCCTGCCCCTGGGACCGATGTATAAAGATCAATGCCTTAGAGCCAGCCTGCAGTCCATCTGGAGTTCAATGACGAATAGGCTGGCTCTGTTGTAAGTGTATTAAAGCCTCTGTTCAGATCCAACTACACGTGTTCGCTGAATTGATGGTTCCATCAAATATGAGAAAATGTGATGCCAAGTTAAGCATGGATGTGGAATAAAACTGTGGACTTGTCACACTTGTCATAGCAAGGATGGATTGTGGGATCGGACTCACTGGGGGTTTCCTGCGTCAGCCCAGAGGGGTGAATGCACAAGTTTGGCAGAACTGAGGTAGTAGGTTGTGAGTACGATGGTTCTGATTTATTTATTTGCAACAGATGTATGTCGCGACGTTGGGCCGAATTTTCCAGTCCCACCAGTGCTGGGTTTCATGGTGGGCAGGACTGGAAAATTCAGAATGAGGCCAAAAGTCAGATTGCTGCTGAGGGAAAAACAAGTGGGAAATTTCCCCTCACCACTTTCATGCCAGGTTGATGGCAGGTCAGCTTTCCCACTGATCCATGTTGGAAACACTATTTGCAAGTATTCGCATGTCATGAATACACATTTAAAAATGCAACTTGCTCAAATCTGGTTCCTCCTCAAAGTGAAAAGCAGCACCACTATGCAGAGACCCCGAAGATCTGAGGCAGTTTAAAATCAAAACTGGAGAGTCGGAACTGTGGCGCAGTGGTTAGCACTGCTGCCTCACAGCGCAGAGGACCCGGGTTCGATCCCGGCCCCGAGTCACTGTCCGTGTGGGGTTTGCACATTCTCCCCATGTCTGCATGGGTCCCACCCCCACAACCCAAAAAAGATGTGCAGGGTAGTTGCATTGGCCACGTTAAATTACCCCTTATTTAGGGAAAAAAATAATTGAATACTCTAAATTTATTTTATAAATCAAAACTGGAAAATAATCTGCAGGGGGGGTCTGAGGCAATGTGGGAGGAGCCCACGGCTAGACTCAAGGGCTTGAACAGGCGGGTACCCTCACATTGCTTAGAGTAACAACATGGAAATATAATCTGAGCTGACTGAACTCAGGAAGAGTCTATTGAGAAGATCCAATTGGAGCCACTGGCATTTGGAGCACTTTAATGTGAGACTGCAGGAGTCATTGGGTTCACAATGAAGTTTATTAATTTCAGTATTAACAGAGATGTATGTGAGAAGCTGCAGCCAACCATGAAGGGTGCATAGCTGCTGTGTATCTGCAAAATGGTCAATGAACTCCTCGAAAGGTGCTTCCTCCAGTTGGCATGGTGAATGGGCCAAAGGGCATCCAGCCATTCCAAAAGTGCAGGTTAGACATCATCAGTATAGCAGACCAGACATAGTAGGAGTGCTTTAGGTGACTTGAACATATCCTGGATGCGGTCAAGCCTCTTTCAAACTCTCCAGGATTAAGATGTCAAGTAACTCGTGTGGCATCTTAGTCAACTAGATCTGTGAGGGAGCACCTCAACTGGAATGCTGCATCAGGGAGAGGTATGTAATGCAGATATAGCTCTAGGGCATGACAGTGGTTTTCTGGGAACTCTACCATAGTTGCCTGTTACTCTTTAGTTTGTTGGACCTATCTGTCCACTGGGAGAAGGAGGATTGTATAGTGGTGCCTGTGCTAAATGCTGCCTCCTTGATGGTTGTTATCCATCTGAGTAGGAGGAAAATGGCCTGCCGCCACTGAGCGCAGTTTCACGAAGAGGCCCGGCTTGAGGACCTTGGTCAAGTGTAGCCCCGGCAAGACTTACAGGATGAGAAAGTCAAATCCTCCCACAAGGGCTACTGATGATACCGTTCCTATTGGTGTGATCAATTGAACAAATGTGGCTTTGTGAACTTCATGGCAGTAGTCCCTGATGTTCATTAACAGGAAAGGATTCCACTCACCAAATGTGCAGCTAGTGTACGACCATCAGAAGCACATCATGCTTGTTTGGGCCAGGTACCCTAGGATTCCCAGGATTCATACATCCTGAGGCACTCGCATGTATTCGAAGGGCCGTGGTTCTTACAGGGCAGGTTGCTTGGTGATAAGGGGTACCCGCCAAAATGATGGCTTATTACATAAATGCATTGTCTTTAAAGTGCGTTGGAGGAAAGAAACAATGATGCCATGCTTCAAGAAGTTCCATTATTGAGCAGACCACTGGCACCCAGAAGATGTACTTCCAATGCACAGGTGAGGCTCTTATGGTACTCGCCAGACAAGGTATCCAGCATCTTCGTGATCTGTTGCACGCTGCACAGCCTGACGCTTCAAAGGGGAAATTACTTGCCAGAGTTAAAAATGCAGGAGGCTGAGAACTCCTTGGACAGTGGAGAACTGGAAGGGCAGGAACCTGACGAGGGTGAGGATGGGTAGCTTGCAGGTGAGAATGCAATCAAAGTAACTAGATGCGCAAGACACACCGTGACACACTCATAGCCACAAGGTTCTAGGAGGGGCAAAGTGCAGGCAAGGGTACCCAAGCCTATTTCCCCTGTCCCTTAATAGCATTGTAGCCATGTAAAATGGCCACTGCAAAGGACCATGGGAATTGTGGTTAATTTGGGACACAGACAGTACACAGCCTCTGTGTATTGTGCAAAGAATCCAGACTCGACTGAAACTTGCATCCATTAATAATCAATTACCATTTTCCCCAAGACAATAGCATTTGCATTAAGGACCATCAACAATAGCAGACTAACCGACGCCACCCACTCTCACTTGAAAAGGCCTACGTGCCTGGGACAATGATAGCTAGGACCCGCCCAGCCATTGAGGTATCCGCCTCCTAATTGGCTAAGAGTGATGAGGGTGATCAAAAACCCTATCAATCCATTGGACCTGGAGTAAGGACCGCCCAAAAGGGCGCGAAAGAGACAAAGGATAAAAAGCCTTGTGCACTAGAGATTGGTCTCTTTTGGGACTGGCCTGTGCGCGACCAACTGTAGCAGAACACCAAGTTCAAGGACCCGCGACCATTCCTGAAGGACGAGCCCAGCTGAGACAAACCCAACAACTTCCAACTGACCATGTAGATTCGGATAAAGGCCTTATCTCGCACAGTCCCAGTCACTCGAAGTTAAGTAAAGGTCATCTTAGTTGTTAGGTGTAGTTTAGTACGGAGCCGCATGTATTATTGCATAGAGATACAAGTCTTGTGCTATTAACAAACTGTGTTCTTGAGCTAATATACTGGTTGTGTGGTCATTTGGTCAATATAAGAGACAGCTTGTGGTTCACATAAAGGGTAAAAAGGCAACATTTATTGGCGATTCCACCGGGACCTCAATCAGATGTGACTCTGTTACTCTGAGGGATCCCACAACTTTGAATAAAATTGGGGAAAGAGAACGAACCACAAGAGTAAGTTTCATATCGACCAAACAACCGAATTTCGGAAGTGCGCACTAATTGTATGAGTAACTAACAGGGAAGGGTAAAGTAAACACGTCAGACTTGCATGCAAATCTAGAGGGATTGTGAACCGGAATATAGCCGTAGCCGTTGTTCGATCGACTCCTTATTCAGCCCTGTTCCAAATTATAAGTGGAGAAGAGATGGCAGCGCAGATGATAGAGAGAATGATGAATCCACAGCAGCAACCCGATGTCGCTGAAGAGATTGAGGGAAACAGTAAAGAAAGTGAGAACATGATTGAGGAACTCAGGGAGAAGTTACCCGCTAAAGACAAGGAAATCGCCAATGTTAAACGGGTCCACAAGTCTTGCATAGTACACCTCAGCAGCTCCCAAACCCAGTATGACAAGGCCTATCAAGACACAGCACGCAGTCTTGGTAAGACAGGAGACTGAACACCAGGTCACCCAGCTAACAAAGAAATGCGCCGATTTGCAGGCAGCTTTAAGAGCGCTCCACCAGTCCACTAAAGAACAAAGGCAGAGCACTGTTGACCACTTTAAATGCCAACAGAAGATAGATAAGCTCCAGTCGTTACTTTCAGTTCAGAATGGTTTTATCTGTGCCTTCGGGACAGACAAGACAGATGAGGAAGAGATGGCAGACTGGAAAGAGTTAACTGAAAGCGCGCAAATAAATGTATGTTAAAGGAATGGAAAGTCAAAAGCAGCCTCCACGCATCCCAAAGGAAAGGCACCGGCAGCACTGGCTGCACAGGTCGCACCACAGCTGCCCCGACACCCATGAATCCGGTCACCACGGAAAGAAGGATAAGGGATCAGGCAGGTCCAGACATCAACTGCACCACCCCACTTCCAGTAACCCAGTTAAGGGACGCTTGCAGTAAAATTATTCCATTTCAGCCCACCGCAGACCCACATAGCTTCTTTGAGGCGGTGCGCCAGCAAAAGGTCATGTAATGATTAGATGAGAGGGAGGAAGTAAAATTGATTGTAATGAGTCTCAGCCAGTCAGTAAGGTCAGCTTTGCCAGAACCCCAAAACATAGGAGGAGGAACCCTAGAGGAAATGAAGGACACAATATTAGACGCTATAGGATACAACAAAGGGGATCCGGTAGAGGGTTTGAACCAATGCAGGCAAAAGAAAGGGGAACATCCGACCACCTTCGCCGGTCGCCTCTGGATACATTTCAAGACAATATACCAAAATTTAAACCGCGCTCACCTAGATGAGGAAGAAACCACTAAATGGTCCCGTACCTTAGTTTCACATGCCACTGAAGCAGGTTAAAGGGCTTGTGCAAATTATGGCCCGGCAGATACCACGCATAATGAGACGTCTATCCAGAGCATGGGAACAGTCACTTCAGGATCAGAGGGACCAGAATGGATTAGAAGCCATAATGTACCCAGTCAGAACTAGCCAGGAACCCGCATGGATAAATGAGGGAAGAAGAGAGGAACATTTCCCCCAAGAACAGTACCCCAGAGCACAAGCCCCAGCCCAGGCACGTTATGTTACAATTGTTACAATCATGTTACAATTGTGGAAAAGTACAACATTTCACCCGCGATTGCAGACAAACCCTGAAGTGTTGGGCACTGTGGACTTGTGGAGCAGATATATGCCACCAACACTGAAGAAGGTTCAACACTATTTTATTAACTCTTATAAAATAATAGACATACTATAACTGTGGGTTTATACGATGCTGGTTTAACGAGAGACCTGTGCCTGTCCGAACCAGTTGAATCTCTCAGCACGTGGTGTGAGTCTGTGCTATACTTGATGAGCTCTTGTTCTTCTGAGAGGCAGCATCCAGAATGAGCGGGAAAAGTGATGGCCTCTGCCTTTATAGTGTGTGTATTCTAACTGGTGATTGGCTACGGTGTTTGTGCATGTTGATTGGTCCCTGTGTATGTCCATCAGTGTGTGTCTGCACCATGGTGTATATTATGACATCACCCCCCCTTTTAAAAAAATATGATGTGAATGTGTGACAATAAATAGTGTGGGTGTGTGAAGAATGTTCCTAATTACATGTGAGGTGCAAAGACATATGTACAAATCTATATACAGGAAAATGAAGCTATATACAAGGGAAGGTGCTTGGTGCAGATAATTAATATGCAGCAAATTGAACAAGAACAGTATATAAACCAATAGAAAATGATTTAACAAGGAAGGAAACATCTCAGAGTCCATAAATTTGCAAAGTTCATAAATTCAGTCTCTGAGGTGGGCGACGAACTCTGGTTGACCGCCTCAAGGGTGGGTCAATAGCCGCCAGGTCAGGAGCTGGATGGGCTGCAGCACAGTCAGGGGGAGGCAGAGTGACCGGAAGCTCTGCACAGTCCATGGCAGGGTCAGCAGAGGGAGGCAGAGTGACCGGAAGCTCTGCACAGTCCATGGCAGGGTCAGCAGAGGGGCTGGGTGGGCTGCAGCACAGTCAGGGGGAGGCAGAGTGACCGGAAGCTCTGCACAGTCCATGGCAGGGTCAGCAGAGGGGCTGGGTGGGCTGCAGCACAGTCAGGGGGAGGCAGAGTGACCGGAAGCTCTGCACAGTCCATGGCAGGGTCAGCAGAGGGGCTGGGTGGGCTGCAGCACAGTCAGGGGGAGGCAGAGTGACCGGAAGCTCTGCACAGTCCATGGCAGGGTCAGCAGAGGGGCTGGGTGGGCTGCAGCACAGTCAGGGGGAGGCAGAGTGACCGGAAGCTCTGCACAGTCCATGGCAGGGTCAGCAGAGGGGCTGGGTGGGCTGCAGCACAGTCAGGGGGAGGCAGAGTGACCGGAAGCTCTGCACAGTCCATGGCAGGGTCAGCAGAGGGGCTGGGTGGGCTGCAGCACAGTCAGGGGGAGGCAGAGTGACCGGAAGTCCTGCACAGTCCATGGCAGGGTCAGCAGAGGGGCTGGGTGGGCTGCAGCACAGTCAGGGGGAGGCAGAGTGACCGGAAGCTCTGCATAGTCCATGGCAGGGTCAGCAGAGGGAGGCAGAGTGACCGGAAGCTCTGCACAGTCTATGGCAGGGTCAGCAGAGGGGCTGGGTGGGCTGCAGCACAGTCAGGGGGAGGCAGAGTGACCGGAAGCTCTGCACAGTCCATGGCAGGGTCAGCAGAGGGGCTGGGTGGGGTGCAGCACAGTCAGGGGGAGGCAGAGTGACCGGAAGCTCTGCACAGTCCATGGCAGGGTCAGCAGAGGGGCTGGGTGGGCTGCAGCACTGTCAGGGGGAGGCAGAGTGACCGGAAGCTCTGCACAGTCCATGGCAGGGTCAGCAGAGGGGCTGGGTGGGCTGCAGCACAGTCAGGGGGAGGCAGAGTGACCGGAAGCTCTGCACAGTCCATGGCAGGGTCAGCAGAGGGGCTGGGTGGGCTGCAGCACAGTCAGGGGGAGGCAGAGTGACCGGAAGCTCTGCACAGTCCATGGCAGGGTCAGCAGAGGGGCTGGGGGGGCTGCAGCACAGTCAGGGGGAGGCAGAGTGACCGGAAGCTCTGCACAGTCCATGGCAGGGTCAGCAGAGGGGCTGGGTGGGCTGCAGCACAGTCAGGGGGAGGCAGAGTGACCGGAAGCTCTACACAGTCCATGGAGGGTCAGCAGAGGGAGGCAGAGTGACCGGAAGCTCTGCACAGTCTATGGCAGGGTCAGCAGAGGGGCTGGGTGGGCTGCAGCACAGTCAGGGGGAGGCAGAGTGACCGGAAGCTCTGCACAGTCCATGGCAGGGTCAGCAGAGGGGCTGGGTGGGCTGCAGCACAGTCAGGGGGAGGCAGAGTGACCGGAAGCTCTGCACAGTCCATGGCAGGGTCAGCAGAGGGAGGCAGAGTGACCGGAAGCTCTGCACAGTCTATGGCAGGGTCAGCAGAGGGGCTGGGTGGGCTGCAGCACAGTCAGGGGGAGGCAGAGTGACCGGAAGCTCTGCACAGTCCATGGCAGGGTCAGCAGAGGGGCTGGGTGGGCTGCAGCACAGTCAGGGGGAGGCAGAGTGACCGGAAGCTCTGCACAGTCCATGGCAGGGTCAGCAGAGGGAGGCAGAGTGACCGGAAGCCCTGCACAGTCCATGGCAGGGTCAGCAGAGGAGTTACCCGGAGGATCCCGTGATGACTGTGGAACAAGGCGAAGGGCACGCCGATTGCGGCGCCGAATGGAACCGTCTGGTAACCGGACCAGGAAGGAGCGGGGGGCCACCTGCCTGAGGACAACAGCAGGCGCAGACCAGCCACCATCCGGTAGATGAATGCAAACCGTGTTGTTTGGCTGGATGTCGGGGAGATCAGAAGCACGTGAGTCGTGTGTCGCCTTTTGCTACACCTGAGATGTCTGCATCTTGTGAAGCACAGGAACATGATCAAGATTCGGGGTGTGAATCGACGGCACCGTCGTCCTGAGGGTGGGGTTCATCAGTAACTGTGCCGGCGACAGCCCAGTGGAGAGCAGGGCGGAGTGATAGACCACCAAAGCGAGATGAAAGTCAGATCCGGCATCGGCAGCCTTGCAGAGTAGCCTCTTAACTTTGTGAACCCCCTTTTCCGCTTTGCCATTGGACTGAGGGTACAGGGGACTGGACGTGATGTGTGCGAAGTTGTACCGCCGGGCGAAGCTGGCCCATTCCTGGCTTGTGAAGCAGGGGCCATTGTCCGATATCACTGTGAGCGGAATGTCATGCCGGGCGAACGTCTCCTTGCACGCCCGAATGGCAGCAGAAGAAGTGAGGTCGTGCAGCCTGATGACCCCCGGGTAGTTAGAGAAGTAATCAATGATTAACACATAGTCCCTATCCAATGCGTGGAACAGGTCAATGCCCACCTTGGTCCAGGGCGATGTGACTAATTCATGGGGCATCAGGATCTCCCGTGGTTGGGCGGGTTGAAAATGCTGGCAGTTGGGGCAGTGGAGTACCGCATTGGCGATGTCATCGTTAATGCCTGGCCAATAGACAGCTTCCCTGGCCCTGCGGTGACATTTTTCCACTCCTAAATGGCCTTCATGCAGCTGCTCTAGGACCAGCTGGCGCATGCTGTGCGGGATCACAATGCGGTCTGGCTTCAGGAGAATCCCATCAACGACCGCCAGATCGTCACGAACATTGTAAAACTGTGGGCATTGGCCCTTGAGCCATCCGGCTGTCATTAGGCGCATGGCACACTGTAGAAGGGGGTCAGCCGCTGTCTTGCAGCAAATTTGTACCAGGCGTCCATCCGATGATGGCAAGTGGGAGGCTGCAAACTGAACTTGAGCGTCGACCTGGCAAACGAACCCTTCGTGATCGAATGGAGTGGTGACCGACCTAGAGAGGGAGTCGGCAACATCAAGGTCTTTGCCAGGGGTATAAACGAGTTGGAACTCATACCTCCGGAGCTTGAGCAGGATGCGCTGGAGGCGAGGCGTCATATCATTCAAGTCCTTTTGTCTTATGTTGACGAGCGGACAATGGTCAATCTCAACAGTAAACTGGGGAAGCCCATAATCATAGTTGTGGAACTTTACGACACCGGTCAGTAGGCCGAGGCACTCCTTCGCTATTTGCACGTAGTGCTGTTCCGTGGGGGTCATTGCTCATGACGCATACGCAACGGGGGCCCATGATGAGGCCTCATCACGCTGCAGAAGCACGGCTCCAATGCCAGACTGATTGGCATCCGTAGAGATTTTCGTTTCCTTGTTCGGATCGAAAAAGGCCAGCACTGGGGCCGTGGATAACTTGGCCTTCAGTTCCCTCCACTCGAGCTCGTGGGCAGGGAGCCACTGGAAGTCTGTTGTCTTTCGACCCAGGTTTCTGAGAGCCGTGGTATGCGAGGCGAGATTGGGAATAAACTTTCCTTGGAAATTTACCATGCCCAGGAACCGGAGGACCGCTTTCTTGCCTCGGGGGTTTTCATGGATGTGATGTCAGCAATTTTGTCTTCATCCGGCTGCACACCCAAATTGGAAATATGATCACCCAGGAATTTAATGTCCGACTGGCCGAAAGAGCATTTGGCCCTATTGAGGCGGAGGCCATGCTCGTGAATGCGCTTGAAGGCGGCTGATGTGCTCCTGCGGGGTGGTGGACCAGATTATTATGTCGTCGACGTAGACACGGACACATTGGATTCTCTCCATCATCTGTTCCATTATTCTGTGAAACACTTCGGACGTCGAGATGATGCCACATGGCATTCGGTTGTAGCAGTATCTGCCAAAGGGCAGATACTATTGAATGTACACAGCTTTCTGCTCGATTCATCCAGCTGGATTTACCAGAAGCCTTTTGAGGCATCGAGTTTTGTGAAGAGTTTGGTGTGGGCCATTCACACGTGAGTTCCTCACGTTTGGGAATCGGGTAGTGCTCCCGCATGATATTCCGATTAAGGTCCTTAGGATCTATGCAGATCCTTCGCTCACCGGACGGTTTCTTCACACAGACCATGGAACTCACCCAGTCGGTTGGTTCCGTGACTCTGGATATGACCCCTTGGTCCTGGAGGTCCTGGAGCTGTTGCTTGAGGCGGTCCTTAAGGGGTGCTGGGACCCTGTGAGGTGTGTGTATCATAGGCGTGGCGTTGGGCTTGAGTAGAATCTTGTATGTATACGGGAGCGTGCCCATGCCCTCGAAGACATTGTGGGAGTGTTGGATGATGGAGTCGAGTTGCGCCCTGAAGTCGGTGTCAGGAGAGGCAGACACGTCGCTGGGAGAGAGTGAACCCTCGAGGCTTTCGAGGCGGCAATGATCTCGAAGGAAAGGGCAGATGTGTGTGCACGGTGTGTCACCTCGAGTTGGCAGGAACCACTGGCAGCGATGGCATTCCCATTATAATCAAGCAGTTGGCATGCAGATGGCAGGCTGGACACAGAGGTTGCGAAGGTCAGACGACGCAATGAGATTGGCGGAGGCACCAGTGTCCAGGCAGAACCTCACTGGGGACCGGTTGACCGTGAGGGTGGCACACCACTCATCATCCGGATCGATGCTGTGTATTGGAATGGGTTTGGTGCTGCGGTTAGGAGACATCCTGTGCTTGTTATGATGCCAACTTGGAAAGGGGCTTGCAGGTCATCGCTGTCAAAGTCGGAGGACAGGTCTGGGACAGGCTCATTGATTGTGGGCTGAATGGCCCGCACATCCCTGCGAGGCTGGCTGGATCTTCAGAAACTAGCAGCCTGAGTCGACCCGCAGAAAGCAGAATAGTGGCCAAGTTTGCCACACTGCAGACAGCGTCGGGTCTTCACGGGACATTGTTGCTTTAAGTGGCTGGAGCCACAGTTGCCGCACAGCATTGCGTCGGCGCGTTCGTTGCACCACCGCGCATGCGTGGTACGACCACCGTGGTGAGCGCCTGCGCAGTACGTTCCTCGACATCACCACATTCATTGCGTCCCAGCGCGGGAGCCCGTAAAAAACGCGCAAAATGGCCGCCTTCATCCAGACTTAGGCCCTGGAGAGACTTAACGATCTGGACCCGTTCTGCCTCGTGGAGAGCTTGCCGCGCCATTCAGCGGCCTGGATGCGGGAATATCGCATGGAGGCGTGTTCATGGAACACGCAGGTCTCTATGGCAGTGGACAGAGTGAGCTGTTTGACTTTAAGCAGCTGCTGGCGAAGGGGCTCCGACTGCACACCAAAAACTATCTGGTCGCGTATCATGGAGTCAGAGGTGGACCCGTAGTTGCAGGACTGTGCAAGGACACGGAGGTGGGTGATAAAGGACTGGAAAGCTTCGTCCTTACCCTGTAGGCGCTGCTGAAATACATATCGTTCGAAGCTCTCGTTTACCTCGACCTCGCAGTGGCTGTCGAACTTTAGGAGGACCATCTTGAACTTTGATTTATCCTCCCCGTCAGCGAAGGTGAACGCGTTAAAGATGTGGAGGGCATGGTCCCCGGCTGTGGAGAGGAAGAGAGCAATCTTCCGTGCGTCCGAGGCAGCTTCCAGGTCCATGGCCTCGAGGTATAGCTGGAAGTGCTGTTTAAAAATCTTCCAATTGGAGCCCAGGTTTCCGGTAATCGGAGGGGCGGCGGCAGGCAAACGGTGTCCATACTGCAGGATGGCGTGAGACTGGTGGAAGGCTGATCATTGGAAAGTAGGTCTCAGAAGTACTAACATCCCTCAATTACTGGTACTATGAAGTGTTGGGCACTATGGACTTGTGAAGCAGATATATGCCACCAACACTGAAGAAGGTTCAACACTATTTTATTAACTCTTATAAAATAATAGACATACTATAACTGTGGGTTTATACGATGCTAGTTTAACTAGAGACCTGTGCCTGTCCGAACCAGTTGAATCTCTCAGCACGTGGTGTGAGTCTGTACTAAACTTGATGAGCTCTTGTGCTTCTGAGAGGCAGCATCCAGAATGAGCGGGAAAAGTGATGCCCTCTGTCTTTATAGTGCGTGTGTTCTAACTGATGATTGGCTGCGGTGTTTGTACATGTTGATTGGTCCTAGTGTATGTCCATCAGTATGTGTCTGCACCATGATATACTGGTGTATATTATGGCAAACCCCTCCACACCACCAACGACCCCAACAGCCCAACCCCCCAACCAGAAACAATAGGCCAGACCACGATCGCCAGCTGCGACAGCTAGAAGGCAATGCTCGCCCCATGCATAACGTAAACGCCCGATCAGATAACCTCGCTTATAACTCCTCAAATTGACGGTGTCCAGAGTCTCCAACATGGGTCCGTGACACGTGCTGAGATAACGTCGGAAGACTGGTAGTCACAGGCACAGTCTGGGGACAGACAGTTGATTTTCTTTGGGATACAGGAGGATCCCGAACCACGCTAATTCCGCAAACCTATTCCAAAAAACACCTTGGCCCACCACAGATACCATCACACTCAGTGGATTCACAGGCCACATGCAAGAGGGATACATCACAGCCCCTATATCTGTCCAAATAGGAAACGTAGCTACTACCTACCCCGTTGTTCTCGTAGACCTACCTCCGACTGCAGAACACATCCTCGGCATAGACTTTATGAACTCCCAAATGGCAAATGTCCAAGTCTAGAGACCCCGCCGCGCTCTCGGTAGGAGATTACGAAAACAGGATTTGCTCAATAGGGGACTATTGGTTTAACCCTTCGGCAATTAGCACAGACGACACCATAAGACGGATATTAGCCACACACAAAGGTGCGTTTGCCCAACACAAGCACGACTGCGGGCACATTCCAGGTACGATTATGATCTCAGGTCCCGACCCCACACCGCAGAAACAGTATGGATTTCTACAGAAGGCTGAGGGCGAAATTTGTCTGTTAAAATAAGGAGAATTCGACCCGTAGCTTCCACTAATAATGCCCCGATTTGGCCCATAAAGAAAGCAGACAGTTCATGGCGACTCACCACTGACGACCGCAAACTAAACAAAGTTACCTCTTTAACAGCACCCACCATTGCCACGAGTCCTGCGACCATGCTTAAGCAGGGAGTGCAAGCAAAGTATTTCACCGTGTTGGATATCAGCAATGGTTTCTGGGACAATGCGGGGTTTATGCGGCGTATGTTGGGCCGCATTCCGGACATGGAGGTGGGGGGCCTGATCATGGGGGGGAGACTTCAACACGGTACTGGATCCCCCATTGGATCGATCCAAGTCCCGGACGGGTAGGAGGCCGGCGGTGGCTAAGGTGTTGAGGGGATTTATGGACCAGATTGGGGGGGGTGGATCCCTGGAGGTTTGCGAGGCCAAGGGCCAGGGAGTACTCGTTTTCTCCCACGTACATAAGGCCTACTCGAGGATTGATTTCTTTGTCCTGGGCAGGGGGTTGGTTTCGTGGGTGGAGGATGTGGAAAACTCCGCCATTGCCATTTCAGATCATGCCCCGCACTGGGTGGACCTCGGGCTGGGGGAAGAGAGGGATCAACGTCCGCTCTGGCGCTTGGAGGTGGGGCTGCTGGCAGACGAGGAGGTGGCCGAGAGGGTTCGGGGGTGTATCGAGAGGTACCTTGAGGCCAATGACAATGGGGAGGTCCGAGTGGGGACGGTTTGGGAGGCATTGAAGGCGGTGACTAGAGGGGAATTGATCTCCATTCGAACCCAAAGAGAGAGGGGGGAGCAGAGGGAGAGGGAGAGACTGATAGGGGAGATGGTGAGGGTGGATAGGAGATATGCGGAGGCACCAGAGGAGGGATTGCTGGGGGAGAGGCATAGCCTTCAGGCCAGATTCGACCTATTGACTACCAGAAAGGCGGAAGCTCAGTGGAGGAAAGCACAGGGGGCGGTGTATGAGTATGGAGAGAAGGCGAGCAGAATGCTGGCACACCAGCTCCAAAAGCGGGACGCGGCCAGGGAGATTGGGGGAGTGACGGATAAAGCTGGGAAGGTGGTGCGGAGGGGGATAGATGTTAATGGGGTCTTCAGGGACTTCTATGGGGAACTGTACCGGTCGGAACCCCCGGTGGAGGGGGGTGGAATGGGGCGCTTCTTGGACAAGCTGAGATTCCCGAGGGTGGAGGAGGAGCAGGTGGAGGGACTGGGGGCGCCGATCGAGCTGGAGGAGGTGGTCAAAGGGATAGGGAGCATGCAGTCGAGGAAGGCGCCGGGGCCGGACGGGTTTCCGGCGGAATTTTATAAAAGGTATGTGGACCTGTTGGGCCCCCTGTTGGTCCGGACCTTTAACGACGCACGGGGGGGGGGGGGGGTGAGTATGTCACGGGCGCTGATTTCCTTGATCCTGAAGCGGGACAAGGACCCTCTGCAGTGTGGATCATATAGGCCGATTTCGCTGCTAAACGCCGTCGCTAAGCTGCTGGCAAAGATCCTAGCCACTAGAATAGAGGATTACGTGCCCGAGGTCATCCATGAGGACCAGACGGGGTTTGTGAAGGGAAGGCAGTTGAATACGAATGTGCAAAGGCTCCTCAATGTCATTATGATGCCGGCCGTGGAAGGGGAGGCGGAGATAGCGGTGGCATTGGATGCGGAGAAGGCCTTTGATAGGGTTGAGTGGGAGTATCTGTGGGAGGTGTTGGAGAGGTTTGGGTTTAGGGAGGAGTTTATCCGGTGGGTGAGGCTGCTCTACGAGGCCCCATTGGCGAGTGTAGCCATAAATAGGAGGAGGTCGGAGTACTTTCGGCTGTACCGGGGGACTAGACAGGGGTGCCCCCTGTCCCCCTTGCTCTTCACGTTGGCGATTGAGCCCCTGGCCATGGCGTTGAGGGAGGCAGGGAACTGGAGGGGCCTGGTGCGGGGTGGGGAGGAGCATCGAGTGTTGGTTTATGCGGACGACCTGTTGCTGTATGTGGCGGACCCGGTGGGGGGGATGCCGGAGGTGATGAGGATTCTTAGTGAATTCGGGGGTTTCTCTGGGTATAAGTTGAACCTGGGCAAGAGTGAGTTGTTTGTGGTGCATCCGGGGGATCAGGAGGAGGGGATTGGTAGGCTCCCACTGAAGCAGGCAGGGAAGAGCTTCAGGTACCTAGGTGTCCAGGTGGCTGGGAGTTGGGGGGCCCTGCACAAGCTCAACCTCACAAGGTTGGTGGAGCAGATGGAGGAGGAGTTTAAGAGGTGGGATATGTTACCGCTGTCACTGGCGGGGAGAGTGCAGTCCGTTAAGATGACGGTGCTCCCGAGGTTTTTGTTCCTGTTCCAGTGCCTCCCCATCCTTATCCCGAACACCTTTTTTAGGAGAGTCAACAGGAGTATCACGGGATTTGTGTGGGCGCATGGAACTCCAAGGGTGAGAAGAGTGTTCCTGGAACGGGGCAGGGATAGGGGGGGCTGGCGTTGCCCAACCTCTGTGGGTACTATTGGGCTGCCAATGCAGCGATGGTGCGTAAGTGGGTAATGGATGAGGAAGGGGCAGCATGGAAGAGGATGGAGGCGGCGTCATGTGTGGGCACGAGCCTGGAGGCGCTGGTAACGGCGCCGTTGCCACTCCCTCCAACGAGGTATACCACGAGCCCGGTGGTGGCGGCTACCCTCAAAATTTGGGGGCAATGGAGACGGCATAGGGGAGAAGTGGGGGGCTCGATGGAGGCCCCGATACGGGAGAACCATCGGTTTGTCCCAGGGAGCATTGATGGCGGATATCTGGGCTGGCACAGGGTAGGGGTTAGGAAGTTGAGGGACCTGTTTGTGGAGGGGAGGTTCACGAGCTTGGGGGAGTAAGAGGGGAAGTTTGAGCTCCCCCCCGGGGAACATGTTTTGGTACATGCAGGTGGGGGCGTTTGCCAGGCAGCAGTTGGATGGGTTCCCCTTGCTGCCCCCACGTGGGGTGCAGGACAGGGTGCTCTCGGGGGTGTGGGTTGGAGGAGGGAGGATTTCGGACATATACCGTGTGATGCAGGAGGTAGACAAGGCCTCGGTGGAGGAACTGAAGGGTAAATGGGAAGATGAGCTGGGTGAGGAGATTGAGGAGGGGACGTGGGCGGACGCCCTGGAGAGAGTGAATTCCTCCTCTTCCTGTGCGAGGCTTAGCCTCATACAGTTCAAGGTGCTGCATAGGGCCCACATGACTGGGACGAGGATGAGTAGGTTTTTCGGGGGCGAAGACAGGTGTGCTAGGTGCTCGGGGAGCCCAGCGAACTATGCCCATATGTTCTGGGGTTGGGGGGGGTGTCTGGTTTGGTGGGAGGGAGAACTGTGTACATGGATTTGTGGGATGTGGCTGATGTTATTTCTTTCCCTTTTGTTGTGTGGGTGTTCTTTTGTTTTTTCTTTTGTTTGTAGTTGCGTTTGAAGATGGGTGGGTGTTGCTTTTGGTGTGTTACCGCGGGTGTTTTGTTAATATAGTTGAGATGTTTATATTTTGTAAAAATTTCAATAAAACTTTTCTTCAAAAAGCAATGGTTTTTGGTCCATTTCCCTAGATCGGGCTTGCCAGTACAAATTCGCATTCACTTTTCAAGGACAGTACACGTGGATGTGTCTCCCCCAAGGCTTCCATAATTCCCCCTCCATTTTCCACAGACTGCTAGCTGCTGGTCTTTCCAAATTATCCCACCCCGAATTCAGTATGTAGACGACCTGCTCCTGCAAACAGATACCAGGGGCGGGATTCTCCCCTACCCGGCGTGACGGGGGGTCCCGGCGTAGGGGAGTGGTGCCAACCACTCCGGGGTCGGGACTCCCCAAAGGTGGGGAATTCTCCGCACCTTTGGGGGCTAGCTCCGCGCCGGAGCAGTTTGCACCAGACGACTGGCGCAAAAAACCGGCGCCAGTGGCCTTTCAGGCCCACCGTCCGGCAGCGGGGCTGGCCGAAAGGCTTTCGCCGGTCGGCGCATGCGCCGGCGGTGACGTCAGCGGCGAGCTGTCGCTGACGTCACCACCGGCGCATGCGCGATGTGGGTTTCTCTTCCGCTTCCGCCATGGCGGAGGCCGTGGCAGCGGCGGAGGAGAAAGAGTGCCCTCAGGGCACTGGCCCGGAGTCTGAGCGGGGGGCCCCGATCGCGGGCCTGGCCACCGTGGGGGCACCCGCCGGGATCCGATCGCCCCACGCCCCCCCCCAGGACCCCGGGGGCCCGGTCGCGGCGCCGATCCCGCCGCCACCAGAGGTGGTTCAAACCTCAGCGGCGGGAGAGGCCTCCCAGCGGAGGGACTTCGGCCCATCTGGGCCGGAGAATCGCCGCAGGGGCCTCGCTGATCAGAGTGGCGTGATTCCCACCCTCGCCACTTCCCGGGTGGCGGAGAATCTCTGCCACGGCGGGGGCGGGAATTTTGGCGGCCCCAGGCGATTCACCGACCGTGCTGGGGGTCGGAGAATTTCGCCCCAGGGAAGAGCACGTGGCTCTATTGGCCGAATTACTAACCCTGCTCCAGTCCATCGGATGTAATGTAAACTCCAAAAAGACACAGATATTGAGGGAAAAGATACTTTATTTAGGCACCACTATTACACACGTCAAACATAAAATTGAACAGAAATGAATTGACTCCATTGTGAAATTGCCCCTGCCCCGTAATATAAGTGCACTCCGCTCATTTCTGGGTTTAGTGGGATACTGCAGAAATTGTATAGACAGTTTTGACACCAAGGCCGCCCCGCTCTCAGAGCTTCTGAAAAAGAACACCCCATGGAATTGGCTTCCCTGGCACACAGACACTATAGGCAATTTAAAACGCACCCTCGGTACAGCTCCCGCTTTACAAGTTCCCGACCCCGCCTTGCCCTACACCATAGAAGTAGCAACCACCGACCGAACCCTCTGAGCAGTGCTCCGACAGGAACGACATGACCAATTAGGACCAGTAGCCTATGCCTCTAGAGTCTTAGACCCCGTAGAACAGGGATTTTCTGCCTTGCAGTCTTCTGGGCAGTCCAGTACTTTGCCTACATTACAGGCCTCAACCCAATCACGATATTAACGGAGCACACCCCCACCCAACTGTTGTTAGACGACAAACTAAAGTATGGTTAAGTGACCCAGATCAGAGCAGTTCGCTGGACACTCTTATTACAAGGCAGGGATATTTCTGTGAAACACACCAAGACCCACAAGTTCTTAGCAGACAATTTACAATACGCAGGGACCCCACACGAATGCCAGATAATTGCAGCCACAGACCCCACAGGACCCTTTCTTCCCAAATTGCTGCAACCACGTGTAAACGGTTAGACACAATGTTCCCAAGGCACAGGGGACACAGTAAAGATCTATGTAGATGGCTCCTCCACTGTTGAGGATGGAGTAAGAATTACAGGATGCTGGATTTACATGGAGGACTCACAGGGACGCCCACTGGAAGAGGTATCTTTAAAAGTAGCCACTTTGGTTCGCAGGCAGCCATAGCTTATGTAATTGATCACCCAGACTCCTTTCCAACGCCGCGGACATACACTCAGACAGCTTGTATGTTTGCAACAGTTTAACAGAATTCCTTCCCCAATGGGAATCTCGAGGTTTTGTATCGCCGACGGAAAACCCCTACCATCCGCCCCCTCCTAAAACACACATATTCTTTAAAAAGCCACCGGCCGCACATACGACATCATTAGAGTAAAGGGCCATCACCGCACCTCCCCCCCCCCCCCCGGGAATCGCAAGGCCGATACGTTATCTAAAGCTGGATCACGCACTGGTCACTGCTGGCAAGCCTCCCCCCTCCCCAGAGTGTGAGCAGATACATTCAATCCAGGTATCCCAAACCAATATTGAGGATTTATCTCAGGCACAGAAAGCAGACGACTCCCTTAAACAGATACTGAACGGCATCTACCCAGCCCCCTATGATAAATGGAAGGACACAATCACAATACAGGACGGAATAGTGTTAAAGGACGGAATTTATGTGGTCCCCACCCAAGACAGAAACCAGTTAATCCACCAATTCCATGACGGACACGGACATCAGGGAATAGACACAACCATTGCCCATTTAAGACCCATAGTGGCCCGAATTAAAAAGCGATGTCACACATTATGTTGACAATTGCCTCATTTTCGCCCAGAACAATCCAGAACATTATGCAAAGAATGGACAATTAAGACACACTCGACCTGTAGAAGGCCCCTGGACAAATCCGCAAATTTATTACATTGGTCCCCTGCCTCCCCCTGCAGAAACGGTTTCAAGTACGTGCTGGTCGTCATAGAAACATTTACAAAATGGGTCGAAGCATTCCCCCACACGTTCAAACACAGCAAAGGCCACTGCTAAAATTTTGACCCAACAGATCTTTACGCGCTGGCGTCTTCCATGCAGCATTGAGTCAGATCAAGGTTCCCACTTCACCGGCAGAGTAATGCAAAATGTTTTGACCATTTTCGGTATCAAACAGAAATTCCACATAGCCTATCATCCCCAGTCCAGCAGCATAGTAGAGCGCATGAACCACACTTTAAAAACGACCATTAGGAAAACAGTACAGCAGAACAATTCCACTCGGGACACGGTACTACCCTTTGCTCTCATGATTATCAGGAACAGGCGGGTCTGGTTTGGTGGGAGGGAGAACTGTGTACATTGGTTTGTGGGATGTGGCGGGTGTTATTTCTTTCCCTTTTGTTGTGTGGGTGTTCTTTTCTTTTTTCTTTTGTTTGTAGTTGCATTTGAAGATGGGTGGGTGTTGTTTTTGGGGTGTTAAAAAGGTTCACCCCATAGAGTATACAGTCAGCCAGCAAGTTATGATCTCGTTGTACAACCCCAGCTCCTTCCTAGCCACTAAATTTGCAGGCCCCTACTCCATCTCTGACAAAGTAAGCACCTCTGTGTACAAGATAGTGTACCCCAATGGTAAGACTGGTTGGTTCCACATCAACCAACTGAAAATCGACGGATCACAACGTAGCCAAGCCCACCACTTAGCCTTAGTAATGGGAGAGGATGACGCTCTGCCCATTGACGACTCAGCCCAACGCCCACTCCAACCCTCCCCCCTCAGGATGCCGCTCTCCCCTCCACTCCACCCATAATCACAGGTTTCAACCTCAAACTTGACTCTGATGAGAGCCTCCTGGATTTGACTACCAGCCCTAGCGACCTCCCCACCATCAGCTACCCTAGCCCCCAGAACAACGCCTTGGATTTTCATGACCCCTTGTACAACCGTGTCCGCCCAACGACTCTTCCTATGCCCGCTCCCGACAACGTTGCTTCCATTTTCAGTACACCAGTTCCCGGCTACACGCCGCCACACGACAACCCCGATACTCCCTTTTGGCACCGTGACAATTCCTACAGGTTGGTAAGACATGACAAATAGGACCACCACAGGCCTACGTGGCTACTGCCCGGAATCTGCAGACACGTGTTTAGCAACTAGGAGACGGTCATGATTTAAGCGATGAGCCCCTTCTGGGAAATAATTTAACGGACTGATACACGCAAATATTTGAGTGTCCAGATGATGAGAAACGGACACTACCTAAGAATTAAGGTGTCCAAATTTCTGATGGAGCCTGCCCGTCTTCTTGTTTTAACCTCCTCTTCTTTCCAAAACATGGTTTTAGTCTATGTTGGCCCGACACTCGGTTATACAGCCATAACTACTCTTCTGATTGAACTGTCAGACGTGGTCTACTGACCAATGGCCGTTGAATGCACTACAATATGACTACAAATTCTTCCTCGTCATCTCGGCCACCCAGGTACGGAGTCACTACACTGATCCCCGCCCCACCTGAGGGCCCCAAAATTATCCAGTCAATCGCGCTCTGGTAGTGGAGTAACGGCACTAATCCCCGCCCTACCTGTAGATCCCACCCATTCTTCTCCCGCAGCAGCCCACACGCACCCCACGTTTCTCATCATGCTCTCTGGAATGGTTTACTACACCCTTTGCTGCTTTGGGCGGGTTTAGAATCTTCCTTTCCGCTCCAAATCTAAACCCTTGTTTCTTCCACTATTCTTTCAGACCCCTTTGGGTCACTTCCAAATGCTATTTACACTTAAATCACAATGGTTGCTGATCACTGCTGCTACCTCTGAGCTCCTGGGATGTAACTTTATAAAACTGGCCGCCCTGAAATTCGGCTGGTTAAGCAAAGCCTCAACCTCCTTGGTTGCTAATAAAGATGGAGAATGGTCGAAGAAAGAATCCGCCCACTCCTCACATCGACAACACAAGCTGTGTGACACTTGAATATTTAAATTAAGACACTTGGATTAGTACCTCTCCAATTTTTTTTAAAAACAAAATGAGGGATTCACACATGGTGACAATCATAAAGGGAAATTGGAACTAAGAGAGAGAGACTAACACACACAGATATTAACCAATGATACTGACATGATACTGTGCTTGATTCTCTACGATTACACGGAAACCAGACACTGCAGGATGAATCCAGCACCCATGATCTTCGTATGGATAATTGCCGCACTTATCAGATTCTGAGCAATTGATACCCAAGACTTTCCACAGCTCAGTGGTCTGTGGTACCATCACCCAGATTCAGGGGAATGTGAGAGTGGCACCCCATGGGTGCGTAAGAACACAAGTGTCATATTTGGGTGCAAGAACCAACGGACAATTTACAGAAAGCCCAAAGGGTCCACATCAGAATGTTACATTAGCACAATCGGAACAGAAGATTGGTGGGAACTTACTAACGAAGGGTGCCCCAGAATTGGATGTTTAAATAAAATTGAAGGGAACACAATAAGAATTGGACAAAATTACCCCGGGACACTCGCTAAAGGTATTTTGGCAATACCAATTAGAGTAGGACCTAAGCCAACCCCAAGTGACACCACCCCACAGACCACCTCCGGTCAGGAAAACACACAACTGTTAGAGATAGAGACCGAAATCTCCACCTTGTGGGAAGGCATTGCAAAATGGAACCCACTCTCATACATGATGGAAACCCTCCTCCTGATTGCAGTAATCTATACTGTAGTCCTCACATTCAAACTCCGAAAATGGAAGGCAAAAGCCTCCCAGCCCCCTATATACACAGTTCGAGCCCCCCTCGAGCTCTACTAAGAACGTACAACTTATACTTAAAAAACTGTAACAACTGCTGCTAAAAGGACCCTTTGTGCTTCTCTACTGATGAAATGTGATAAGAAGGAAGAATGTGGTGCTGCTGTTTAAGTTTTGTTTATTTTGTGTTGTAGATAAGTTCTTTATATAAAAACAGCAGCATGAGTGTAGCATAGAAAGTTTAGTTAGCAACCAACCATTTAGTATGAATTTAAGTTCAATTAATTTATATGAATTTAATTCAGATATAAAATAGCCAGTTGTGGTGAATTGTTTATTGGATGTATGTGATAAGGTATTAGTCAAAATTGTACAATGAAGTCTTGGGCAGAGTAGAGTAGGACCTGAACTGACTGACCAAGGTAGATTACGGGATCAAGACTGTGAACCACCACGCTTCACGTTCAGGATCAAAAGCTCAGAATGTAGCCATGTAAAATGTCCACCTGCAAAGGACCATGGGAATTGTGGTCAATTTGGGACACAGACAGGTACACAGCCTCTGTGTCTTGTGCAAAGAAACCAGACTCGACTGAAACTTGCATCCACTAAGAATCAATTACCATTTTCTGTAGACAATAGCATTCGCATTAAGGACCATCAACGATAGCAGACTAACCAATGCCACCCCCACCCCCCCTTCCCGCGCCTTATTTGGAAAGGCCTACGTGCCTGGGACAATGATAGCTAGGACCCTCCCAGCCATCGAGGTATCCGCCTCCTAATTGACTGAGATCTATGAGGGTGATCAAAACCCTATCAATCCATTGGACCTGGAGTAAGGACCGCCCAAAAGGGTGCGAAAGAGAGGAAGGATAAAAAGCCCTGCACACTAGAGAGCGATCTCTTTTGGGACAGGCCTGTGCGCGACCAACTGTAGCAGAACAACCAGGTTCAAGGACCAGCGACAATTCCTGAAGGACGAGCCCAGCTGAGACGAACCCAACAACTTCCAACTGACCATGTAGATCCGGATAAAGGCCTTATCTCGCACAGTGCCAGTCACTCGAAGTTAAGTAAAAGTCATCTAAGTTGTTAGGTGACGTTTAGTACGGAGCCGCGTGTATTATTGCATAGAGATAAAAGTCTTGTGTTATTAATAAACTGTGGGCAAAATTCTCCCAACGGGAGACAAAGTACCGACGCCAGAGTGAAAACCGGAGTGTTTCACTCCGGTGTCGGAGGCCGCTCCTCGCCCCCTATTCTCCCACCCCCAGGGGGCTAGGAGCGGCGCCGCGTCAAAGCGGTGCCGCGTAAATGACGCGACCGGCGGCAGTTAAATGACGTCACCTGCGCATGCGCGGTTGCCATCCTCGCCGCGGGCGCCCCGCAAGACATGGAGGATTGATCTTGCGGGACGGCGGAGGAAAAAGAGTGTGTCGTTTAGAGACGCCGGCCCGCCGATCGGTGGGCACCGATCGCGGGCCAGACCCCTACTGAGCACCCCCCGGTCCTAGATCCTCCCTCCCCCCCCCCCCCCCCACAGGCCGCATACGCAGCGTTCGCGCGCTGTTCACACCGGCAGCAACCAGGTGTGGTTGGTGCCGGTGTGAACCCGTCGGATTGGGCAGGCCGATTGGCCCATCCAGGCCAGAGAATCGCCGCTCGCCTGTTAGAAACGGCGAGCGGCGATTCTCCGAGCAGCCTGTCGTAAAACGCGGCACACCGTTTTTGGGGGGGGGGGGGTGCGAGAATCGTGTGCGGGTGCCAGGGCGGCGTGGCGGGAATCGCCCGGCACTCCCGCGATTCTCCCACCCGGCGTGGGAGTTGGAGAATCGCGTCCTGTGTTTTTGAGCTAACATACTGGTTGTGTGGTCATTTAGTCAATATAAGAAACAGCTTTTGGTTCACATAAAGGGTAAAAAGGCAACAGCATGCCAATGATCCAAAAGGCCTGTACAATCACTAACATCGGGACCAATGCCAGCACGAGTCCTCTACCCTCATGTTTCACCAGGCCCTCAACTTTGGAACAGTCAGCAGCCAAAGCTGGCAAATTAAAGGCAGCACACCAACACAAAGCCTGCATTGAGTGGAATTGATGCAGTAGTGGCCTCCTAAATTAGACGCTTGGTGCTGTGACAGAGGTGTGCACGCATGGCTGGAGAGACTGCCATGTCTACAGGTCTTGTGCTTTGGCACAAACAGTGAAGACAGAAAGCTATTTGATGATGAGGCAACATGTGTGGTAACCGTCCCAGTGGAGACCTTCAAGCGTTTGTATGTTTGAGCCACAATATCAGAAAGAATGTGGATGGACTCCTCCATCCTTCACTCTAGTCTGTTGACTACCTTTCACAATTCTGCTTGATGTTCTGGTGCCTGTCTTTGCATCAACTACATGTTTGCAACAGCCACTTCCAGAGCCTTAACGCCTGGCTTGAATTCAGCTTGCAGCTGTTCTCCAGCAGTCCTCCAAATGCCTGAGACCTGGATTATCACTGCCTCCACATTCCACGAAGATGTGTCCAGAATGTGACCCAAAGCTTAATCTAGATTGCTGACCCACTGGGCTGTGTGTTTTTGTGCTGTTGGGAGGGTGTAGGTAAAAGCTGTGATGGGTCTTCTTCAAATGGCAGCATCCTCCTCTGATGTAGCGTGGGTGATGGGGCTTATGTTGCTTGTGCTGCATCTGCTGCTGCCTGTAAGAGAGAGAAGATTTAGTTAACTAACAGGCTGAATACAACATTGCATATCACTCACTGTGAATGTCAGGATCTGTTTAACACATGGAGGGCTGATCCATACTGGCTTGCTGGGGGAAGCTGATCTCTGTGCTCCCCTGCTAACTTGGAGGCATCTTCAAATTTGGAGAGGATGTGCCTGCCTTCCTCCTCCTTTTAGGGGTCTCGTCCTCTTGTTGTGGAAACGCTTCGGCTGCATGAAGACAAATGTATGGGATGTCATGAGAAGCGATTGTGCGGAGGTTGGTAAGCATGCATACCTACTGTTTGTCTTAAACCACCCCTCCACCCCATCCTATTTGAGGGCTGAAGATGCTGATTGTGCAAGATGACAGATGAGATTTTGGTGAAAATCGATGCTGATGTCTGCCCCGCTAATATTGTGTGTGAGACCCCTGAGCTCCGTGACGGGCTGAATGCATACTGCCATTATGACAGTGAGCTAAAGGTTGACTTACCCTGACAGTGTGATGAGATCATTCATCCTTTTCCTGCACTAGATGGCATTTCTCTGGCAGATGTCTGCGGAGCTGACCTCCTTCGCAACCACCTCCCAGGCCAGCGAGGTAAGTTTAATGCACCACCTGGATCCATCCCTGGGAAAAAGAACAACTTGCTGCTGGCAGATACCTCTAATTAAGGCCTACAGGAACCATGGCAAAACCTTGGTGCGCTCTTCTTGTTCCTTGGGGCCACTTCCGTAATTGACCCCGCAGCTGGGCTTCAGAGAGTAATGTGTAAGTTTGGGTGGCATTTAAATATGATGTCAGGAACATTTTTAAAAATTTGTTCTCGTGACTGGGCCGGCATTTGTTTCCCGTCCCTAATTTCCCTTGAACTGAGTGGCTTGCTAGGCCATTTCAATGGGTCAACCGTATTGCTGTGGGTCTGCAGTCAGGTGTAGGCCAGACTGGGTAAGGATGGCAGATTTCCTCCCCTGAAGGACATTAGTGAACCAGATGGATTTTAAAGTCAACATTTTTATTGAATTCAAACTTCACCATCTGCCATGGTGGGATTCGAACCCAGGACCCCTGAGCATTTCCTTGGGTCTCTGGATTACTAGTCCAGGGACAGCATCACTATGCCACTGCCCCCCCCCCGTGAGATGATGAGGTGATAACGAGCAGACCGATCAGTGCCTGCCCTACAGTGCCGCCATGTGATTCAGCGAGCAGCTCGCCAATGGATAATTAATGAATTTTCAAGCTGAAGATTGGACATGAGAACCCAATCCATTGATCAGCAGGAAATTTGCCACCAATCCCACCTGCCACATCATTTAATCTCCCTATTTAATTAAGTTTATTTGCCTTATGGAAAATAAATATACTCCTCCTCACATAAATACCACAGCTCCATTTTCTATCTGAAGGAAACAGTAACAAGCACTTGACCAGTTTAACGAGGCCGCCAGAACCAAGGTCATGACCTCCCTACAACAGTCCATGGAACCATCAGAGCTGGAGGCTGCATTTCCCAAAAGAGGAAGCCATAAGTGGGAGCGGCGTCCCCTACAGACCCAACAATCCAACTGGAGGGGCTTCCCCTTCAATCATGGGTCCTGCTGCTTTGCGCTCTCTGAAACATCTAATTATTTCTACACCTGTCTTGAGGCGCCTTTCATTTCCCCTACCTGCCTCAGCTGCACCCACCTCTCCTTGTGGGGCTGCCATGGTTGTCGAGTTGCTGGCCCTATGACTGGGCTGACAACCAGTGGCGTGCAGAGGGGGGGGCGAAGGTGCGCCCCGGGCATCCATTGGATGGGGGCAGCAGCGTGAAGAGAACGGAGCGCGCCTGCGCACCGCGGTCGGCCGGAGCGCGCCTGCGCACCGCGGTCGGCCGGAGCGCGCCTGCGCACCACGGTCGCCGCTGGTGAAGAGGCGGCTTTGCACTCGGCGGCTGGAGCGTGAACAAAAAGGGCGCGAATTCTCCCGAATCGACGGCAATCAATGCCACCATGGGTGAGTTTTATTTATTCTTTATCTTTATCTTTTGATCCATTTTTAAACTCTTCTCTGCACCCTCTCTATAGTTGTCAACTTACTAAACTGTCGTGCCCAGAATTTGACATTTGGGCCAGGGGCACCCATTTGGGACAGAACCAGTATTTTATAAAGATTCATCATGGCCTCTTAACTTTTGCCCTCTTATCCTTTATACTTAAAGCCCAGGGTCCTATAAATGGGAGATTCTCAGAGACAGGGGCAGCATGGTAGCATGGTGGTTAGCATAAATGCTTCACAGCTCCAGGGTCCCAGGTTCGATTCCCGGCTGGGTCACTGTCTGTGCGGAGTCTGCACGTCCTCCCCGTGTGTGCGTGGGTTTCCTCCGGGTGCTCCGGTTTCCTCCCACAGTCCAAAGATGTGCGGGTTAGGTGGATTGGCCATGCTAAATTGCCCGTAGTGTCCTAAAAAAGTAAGGTTGGGGATGGGGTTGTTGGGTTACGGGTATAGGGTGGATACGTGGGTTTGAGTAGGGTGATCATTGCTCGGCACAACATCGAGGGCTGAAGGCCCTGTTCTGTGCTGTACTGTTCTATGTTCTACTTGACTGCAAGCTGCTGGAGCTCGAATCTTGAATAGAGCTTTTATATCTGGATTTGGGGACCCTTTATGCACTGGCATAATGCAAAAACAGGCCCCACATGACCAGGGTTTTGTGAAGAAGAAGCAATCTGGAAATGTGTCGACTGTGAAAATTATATTTGTGGAAATTGGGTGAAGTAATGCCGGTGTTTGATGAGACTTGGTGCTAAAGCTTTAGAGAAATGAAGATGGAATTTGATTTTAAGAAGTTCAACGTTTTGAAGGATATTGTGGCTGAAATGAGTGCTGAATGGGCTGACTGAGAGATGTGTGAGATATGTCTTTGTATCTGCTATGTGTAATTTATCGGTCATATTATTGCAATTTTCCTGTTAATTCATGTTTAATTTACGTTGATTTTGGTGTGATTGCTAATATAAAAGTGAAGTCTTGTATATTGGTCTTAGTTGGGTTGTTTGTAGTTTGTTTCCACAAGGGTCATAACAGTATTTCCATGACGTTGCTATTCTTATCCTTCTCCATGGGGGTTGCAGAGGAGGGAGGCACAACTTTCGATACATAACATCTCACCCATTGCTGCAAAGCAAAATGACTGAAGAAGAGAACAATATCCCTAGAATCCCAGCGCTAAGGGGAAATTGACTAACTCTTACAGCGCAATTTAACCTCAGGCAGCCGTCCTATACCTTAGAGATGACAAAGATAAAGAGGTCAGTGAATAGCTCTAGAACGGGTGCAACTATGTTTTTTATAGGTTTTTTGGTGATATTTAATGAAATATTTATGTGGGGCTTTGGGGCATACAATCAAGATTTGCCCCGGGCATCACCAGACCTCTGCACGCCACTGCTGACAACTTTGGGAGCCCGTCTTCCTTCCTTAATAGAATCATAAAATCCGTACAACAAAGGAGACCATTCAGTCCATGGGGTCTGCACCGACCCTCTGAAAGAGCACCCTACCTAGGCCCACTCTCCCACAACCCCACCTAACCGTTGGACACTAAAGGACAATTTACCATGGCCAATCTACCTAAACATAGAACAAGTACGGAGGTGGGCAATTAGGAGGCTGCCTTCAGGAAAATAGCTTCAACAGTCTGACTCTCAGTAAGTGCGGGCTTAGGAGTCACATTTTGTCCAGACATTGGGGTCCCGAAGCTCACAGTTTAATCCTGCCCAAATAAACTATTTCCTTTTGTGCGAGGATGCAAAACAAGAGAACATAATTTTAAAATTGCAATGCGATCAGGAAGCACTTTTTCTCCAAAAGGCTAGTGGAAATCTGGGACTCTTTATCACCGCCATCCCCCCACTCACATTCCCACCCCCAACCTCTCCCCAACATCCAAAAAGCTATTCATGTTGTGTCAGCTTTCCAACTAATCTGAGATTGATGGTTTTTTAATGGGTAAGGGGACCCAGGCATACACTGAACAAGTGGGGAAATAGAATTGAGGCAGAGATCACCAATGATCGACAATCGCCATTAATTTCAGTAGGGGAGCATTTTGAGAACAGTGACCATAATTCAGAAAGATTATGGTACTGTTGGATAAAGATAAAGAGTAGTCCTCAGATGAAGCTGCTAAATTAGGGAAAAGCTAATTATTTTTATTCTCCATTTTCCGGCCGTAGGAAAGCCCAAAATCCCCTTTTAGCACACACACCCCGCATATCCACCTACACCCCAAAGAGCCCTCACTTCGAGTGCAAATCCCATCACTTCCCTTGTCCAAATATATACAACATTGGCTCCTTTAGCCCATACATCCGCATGCAGTGAAACAAAAAAGAAAATACAGTCCTGAGGTTACAGCGGTACATGGCCATTTCTCAATTTCTCAGTTCTGCCACAGTCCTTCTGCCTTCGCAAACTCCTCCGCTGCTTCCGCCGTTCCAAAATAAAAGTCCTTGAGTTTATAAGTCACCCTCAGCTTCGCTGGATATACAATGCCGCACTGCACCTTGCTAATGTACAGTGCCCTCTTCACCCGCCTCCTCGCCAGCTCCAGCCCACTGCACCACCCACTTCTGCTTGGCCCAGCACAGGACCTTCTCCTTCACACTGTACCTACGGAAGCACAGAGTCACTAACCTTGGCAGCTCACTCGCCTTTGGTACAGGCCTCCACGACCGATGAGCCCGATTCAGTTCATATCGGGAGGGATCCTCCCCCTCCCCCAATAGTTTCACCAGCGTAGCAGCAAAATACTCAGTCGGCCTCGGCCCTTCAACTCCTTCGGGCAGCCCCACCATCCTCAAATTCTGTCGCCTGGATCTGTTTTACAGGTCTTCCATTTTTCCTCGCAGATCCTTGTTAATCTCCATCACCTTCCGCATCTCCTTCCCCATCGAGGCAAGTTGATCACCGTGCTGCAACAACGTCTCCTCCACTTCCTGCAGCACCTTCCCTTGCGCCCGCACCTCCGCCACTGCACCCGCCACCGCCATCGTCACCAGGGAAATCGCCTCCTCCACCAGCACACTCAAAACCTCCCTCATCCCCTTCCTCATCGCCTCCAAGTGTTTTGTAAACTGCCTTTTGAATTCTGCAGCCATCACCTTGGTTATTTCTTCAGCTGTAGGCAATGTGGCCTCCCCTGGTGCTCCAGCCTCCTTTTTCCTTGGTGACCCCGTGGTGACCTGTCCACTCCCCGATGGACCCACAGCTGTTTTTTTAATGGCCGTTTTCTTGCTGATCCTGGACATCGTCTTCTGCTGTGCCTCCTCTGTGCCTTCTCCGTGCCTTCTCCCTGCCTTTGACGCCTCCGTGGACCCTGGGACTGGGCTTAAAGCCCCGAAAATGCCGTTCCCGAACGGGAGCCCTCTGTTGCGCGGCTGCCTCCCGCCCGCCGTCACCGGAAGTCCGGGAAAGGCTAATTATAACAATATTTGGCAGGAACTGAAGAATCTAGATTGGGGTGGATATTTGAGGGTAAATCAATATCTGACATGTGGGAGGTTTTCAAATGTTAGTTGATAAGATTTCAGGACCGGCATGTTCCTGTCAGGATAAGTATGGCAAGTTTTGGAAACCTTGGATAACGAGGGATGTTGTGAGCCTAATCCAAAAGGAAAATGAAACATTTGTAAGGGTTAGAAGGCTGGGAATAGACGAAGCCCATGAGGAATAGAAGGAAAGTAGGAAGGAACTTAAGCAAGGAGTCAGCAGCACTAAAAGTGTCACAAAAAATCATTGGCAAACAGGATTAAGGAAAATCACAAGGTTTTTTACATGTGTATAAACAGCAAGAGGGTAGCCAGGGAAAGGGTTGGCCCACTCAAGGACAGGGGAGAGAAGCTATGCATTGAACCAGAGGAAATGAGCGAGGTACTGAATGAGTACTTTGTATCAGTATTCACCAAAGAGAAGGGCTTGGTGGATGTTGAGCCTGGGGAAGGGTATGGAGATAGTCTGGGTTCCATTGAGATCAAAAAGGAGATGTTGGGTGTCTTGAAAAACATTAAAGTATATAAGTCCCAGGGCTACCCAGGGTGGGATCTACCCCAGAGTACTGAGGGAGGCAAGGAAAGAAATTGCTGGGGCCTTGACAGAAATCTTTGTATCCTCACTGGCTACAGGTGACGTCTCAGAGAACTAGAGAATACATAATGTTGTTCCTTTGTTTTAAGAGGAGTGGCAAGGACAACCAGAAAATTACAGGCCGGTGAGCCTTACGTCAGTGGTAGGGATATTATTCGAGAGGATTCTTTGAGTCACAATTGACTCACATTTGGAAGCAAATGAACGTATTCGGCAGCATGGTTTTGTGAAGGGGAGGTCGTATCACACTAACTTGATTGAGTTTTGATCCGCAGGGATCAGTGCTGGGACCTTTGCTATTTGTAGTTTATATAAATGATTTGGAGGAAAATGTAACTGGTTTGATTAGTAAGTTTGCGGATGACACAAAGTTGGAAGGTTCAATACAGGTGGGAAACATACAGTAAATGGCAGAACCCTAAGAGTATTGATAGGCAGAGGAATCTGGGTGTACAGGTCCACAGGCCACTGAAAGTGGCAACGCAGGTGGGGAAGGTAGTCAAGAAGGCTTATGACATGCTTGCCTTCATCGGACGGAACATTAAGTAGGGAAATTGGCAAGTCATGCTGCAGCTGAATAGAGCCTTAGTTAGGCCACATTTGGGATATAGTGTTCAACCCTGGTTGCCACATTACCAGAAGGATGTGGATGCTTTGGAGAGAGCACGGAAGAGGTTTACCAGGATGTTGCCTGGTATGGAGGGCATTAGTATGAGGAGAGGTTGCATAAACTTTGTTCTCACTGGAACGATGAAGGTTGAGGGGCGACCTGATAGAAGTCTACTTAATTATTTTTTTATTTTTTTTTTAAATTTAAATTACCCAATTATTTTTTCCAATTAAGGGGCAATTTAGCGTGGCCAATCCACCTACTCTGCACATTTTTGGGTTGTGGGGGCGAAACCCACGCAGACATGGGGAGAATGTGCAAACTCCACACGGACAGTGACCCAGAGCCGGGATCGAACCTGGGACCTCAGCGCCGTGAGGCGGTTGTGCTAACCACTAGGCCACCGTGCTGCCCTAAGTCTACTTAATTATGAGGGGCATGGACAGAGTGGAGAGTCAGGAGCTTTTTCCCAAGGTGGAAGAGTTAATTACTGGGCGACATAGGTTTAACGTGCAAAGGGTAAAGTTTAGAGGAGATATGCGAGGGAAGTGTTTTTACAGAGGGTAGTGGGTTCCTGGAACTTGCTGCTGGAGGAGGTGGTGGAAGCAGGGACGATAGTGATGTTTAAGGGGCATCTTGACAAATACATGAATAGGATGGGAATAGAGGAATACGGACCCCAGATGTGTAGAAGGTTTCAGGTTAGAAGGGCAGAATGGTTGGCGCAAGCTTGGAGGGCCGAAGGCCCTGTTCCTGTGCTGTAGTTTTCTTTGTTCTTATCATTTATAGCAGGAGAGTTCAGGTGAATATGATTCATTTAATACACTCAATGGTCACAATAGCTGATATAATGCCACGGTGAAATATTTTACAGCTGCGCTTTTATTGTTATCGTTAATGAACCACTTCAATCCATTATAAATTTCTTGTCTCAATTGTTTTTACAAAAATCTGTTTAGAAACCATTTGGGGAAGAAGTGATGATTACTCAGTCAAAACTGTCAAGCTAACCAGTACCAACATACGAGAGCAATATTTCCGATTTTATAAAATAACAACCTCATTGTATTGACTGTTATAATGGATCTATGATTGCCAATTGTGATAAGTTCTTTGTGTAAGCAGAGTATTGTGATAAAAGAGCTTTTGGATGTCTGACCTGACAGTGTGTGCCAAAGAGAATAGTTATGAGATAACAGGGTAGTACTGACAGAACTCCCTTTTAATCTGAAATTGGTTTGTAGATTTTCTCCTTGCTATCACTAATATCAATTGGCAGCATCGACAGAGAATCTTCTTTTCAGCTCATCATTCCATTTTTCACCTTCCATTTCTGCCCAAGATGCACAAGGCTCTATAGCTGGCAGCTTTGAAAATGATTTCAATGCAAGTGGATAACAGTTATTTTGAGTAAATCCCTTTTTTGGCTGACATTGCAACTGCCTGTTTTCAACGTGAACTTGAAGCCATGGGAATGGCAACTGAATGGTCAGGGAGACTTGACTGGTCTACTCATGTGCCTGTGTGGCATGTTCATTTCCTGATTGGAACTTGACTCTTTAATTCCAACTCTGATAATAACCTGCAGGTTACTGAAGACGGATGAGACACATGCCTTAGACAGCCTTAAGCCTCAAGCATTGATGCAAATCAGTGTTCTACTAGGTCGGTAAGACCGCGATCGCATTTTAACCAGGGTTTATCAGCGAAGTTGCAACAGCATTCCAACCAGTCTTAAGCAGGTCAGCAGCTACTGGGAAGGATGGAGACGCCTTCTAGGTACTTGCTTCTACGGGCACCACAAAGATTATTGCAGCGTCCCCTGCCTTGGAGATCCCTTTCTTTCCCACTGGACCCTTCAGTAATTCCCTTTCTACCACATGCCTGGAAGCTGACTGCTACACCAATCAGCCAAAGAGCCACTTTGACAGCTGCTCTGCATCCACTTGAGAAGGTAGGTATGAGCCTTCTTTTGAACCACTATAGTCTACATGGCGTAAGCTATTGCCATCGGGCTGTTCAATAGGAAGGTCAGGATTTTCACCAGTGACAATGAAGGAATAGCAATGTGTGACTTAGAAGGGAACTTGGTGTTTCTAAACATCTGCTGCCCTTGGCCTTCTGGGTGGTGGAAGTCTTTAGTATGAGAGATTTTGTCGAAGAAGCCTTCGAGACCTGCTGCAGTGCATCTTGTAGGTAGTATACACTGCAGCCACAGTATGCCAGGAGGATTTTAGCCTATTGCAGGGGTTCCCAAACTCGTCCACGTACCCCAGGTATCTGTGAAGAGTCTCCAGGGTGGGCTATGAAGATGGGAACCGCAACAGAACCCGCAAATGCTGGTTTCAACATGCAAAGATTTAAAATAATTTGAGAAATCAAATGGGTCAATCAGAGCAAGGCCATCTGAAGCACAGGATGCTCATAGGCTGATTAGTGCTCCAAAAGGCTTTTCTCCGATTGGCCCAATTGGTTTATTTGATCTTGCTGTTTCTGGACATAAAAGCCCACAGCCAACAGCAAAGATTGAAAGTGAGGTGAGAGAAGGCAGGAATCCAGTTGGCCAGAAGTGGGGAAGAGGCAGCGAGAAGAGGAAGAGAGGTGGGGACGGCAGCAGTGACTAGAAGAGGCGGTAGTGACTAGGACAGGCAGCGGTGGCGGCAGCGGTGGCATGGTCTTCAGGCAGCAGGGAAGCCCTCATACAGTGACAAGGCCCACAGGCATTGGCAACGCAGTGAGGGGGTCGTGAAGCGCCCAGGTGGCGCATGGACGCAACGAGACGGCGTTGAAGCAGGTGCCCCGAACAGGCATGTCCTTGAACAGGTGCCGGAATGTGGCGACTAGGGGCTTTTCACAGTAACTTCATTTGAAGCCTACTTGTACCAATAAGTGATTTTCATTTCATTTTTCATTTAATTTCAAGCAGCAAGGAGGCAGCAGCAGTGAGGCAAGGACCAGAGGAGTGACGAGGAACAGAGAGGCAGCTTAGGTGGGTGCTATATAAGAGTAGAGGGGTTACTGTTAAGGGGCTTGGCCAGCATGATTCATTTGAGGGGTCTGGGAGGGGGATTTAGCTAAGGAGGTTAATGTGTGGAGCATATGTATTTGTGTCTGTGTGCCCCTTCCTAATTCCAAAGGTCACAGGCTCTGAGTGCCTAACTATGTGTGAAAATATCTCATCATTCACTAGTGATAATCTAAGTGCGCGACTCAGAAATGGATTGGTAGCTAAAGGAGGGCGACTCAAAGAAGCGGAAAGCAAGTGATGAAGATAGACCACTTCAGGCAATCACTGGAGAACACTCAGGGGTAAACTACTCACTGCTCCCATTAACTGAAGGGCGGCAGGAAATAAGAAGCGTAGGTTCGATAAAAGCTATTGTCCCTGGGATCCATGCATGCTGGAGACAAATATATGCCTGAATCACAGTGTGTTGTGTGCTGCAAAATATTATGCAACAGTTCGGTGGTACCAGCTAAACTCCAAAGACATTTGGAAATAAATCACCCTCAATATAAGAATAAGGACATACGTTTCTTCAGGAGGAAACTGAATTTACTTATGAGAAGTGAATCCATGGTGGTAAGATCTGCCAAGACATTTTTTTTAAATCATTGTCACGGGTTGTGGGCTTCGCTTGCCAGGCCAGCATTTGTTGCCCATCCCTAATTGCCCTTGAGAAGGTGGTGGTAAATTTCCTTCTGGAACTGCTGCAGTCTCTGAGGTGTAGGTACACCCACTGTGCTATTAGCGAGGGAGTTCCAGGATTTTGACCCAGTGACAGTGAAGGAACGGTGATATATTTCTAATTCGGGGTGGTGAGTGACTTGGAGGGGAACCTCCAGGTGTTCCCATGTATCTGCTGCCTTTGTCCTTTTAGATGGTATTGGTCATAGGTTTGGATGGTGCTGTCTAAGGAGCTTTGCTGAATTCCTGCAGTGCATCTTGTAGATGATACGCACTACTGCTACTGTGCGTCAGTGGAGGAAGTCAATGTTTGTGGCAGGGCTGCCAATCAAGCAGGCTGCTTTGTCCCAAATTGTGTTGAGCTTCTTGAGTGTTGTTGGAGCTGCATTCATCCAGGCAAGTGGAGAGTATTCCATTGCTCTCCTGACGCGTTCCTTGTAGGTAATGAACAGTTTTTGGGGAATCAGAAGGTGAGGTACTCACTGCAGGATTCCTTTTTTTTTCTTTTTTATAATTAAAAAAAAAAATTAGAGTACCCAATTCATTATTTCCAATTAAGGGGCAATTTAGTATAGCCAATCCACCTGACCGGCACATCTTGGGTTGTGGGGGCGAAACCCTCGCAAACACGGGGAGAATGTGCAAATTCCACACGGACAGTGACCCAGAGCCGGGATCGAACCTGGGACCTCGGCGCCGTGAGGCAGCAATGCTAACCACTGCGCCACTGTGCTGCCCCACTGCAGGATTCCTAACCTTTGACCTGCTCTTGTAGCCACAGTATTTATATGGCTATTCCAGTTCAGTTTCTGATCAATGGTAACCCCCCGGATGTTGATAGTGGCGATTTAGTGATGGTAATGCCATTGAATGTTAAAGGGCGATGGTTTGATTCTCTCTTATTGGAGATGGTCATAGCCTGGCACTTGTGTAGCGCGAATGTTATTTGTCATTTGTCAGCCCAAGCCTGGATATTGTCCAGGTCTTGCTGCTTTTGCGTGTGGACTGCTTCAGTGTCTGAAGAGTCACAAATGGTGCTGAACATTGTGCAACCATCAGTGAACAACCCCACATCTGACCTTATGTTGGAAGGAAGGTCATTGATGAAGCAGATGAAGATGCTTGGGCCTAGACAATAATGAGCATGTAACAGAGGTGTCCTACAGAGTAAGTTACCACATTGTACTTGCAGAATCCCACATGATCGGCAAAAACTTGATAGAGCCTTGCATCAAAGCCATTGAAATGCGCTTGCTAGATGAGACAGCAGGTAGAAAGATTGAGGCCCTGCAGCTCTCCAACAATACTGTCACCTGCTGAATTCATGTTCTTGCTGATGACATTGAGTGTCAACTCCTCTCATGTCTTAAATGTTATGTAGCATATTCATTGCAGCTGGATGAGTCCACTGACATGTCGGGGACTGCAATATTACTGATACAATATTGCACGCTACATCTTCGATGACATCAATGAGGAGGACCTGCTGCTATGTGACCCTCTGCAGAGCACTGGCGAACAAATATTCAAGTGCATCAACAACTTAATGAAGAGTCATGGAATTAATCGGGAGATGTGTGTTGATGTGTGCACTGATGGCACCAGGATAATGATCGAGAAGACAGCAGGTGTTGTAGCTTGGATCAAAGCTGTAGTACCACGCTGCACGAGCAGTCACTGTGTCCGTCAGATGCATGCGCTTGCTGTTAAGAAGATCCCTGCACCTCCAAAAAATGTGCTGGGTGAAGCATAATGGAACCATTAATTCTATGGACACGTGCTTGTAGGATTAGAGTAGCGGTTTTCATATACTTACAACAGAGCCAGCCTGTTCGCCGTTGAACTTTCGATGAACTGGCCGGCTGGCTCTGTGGCACGGATCTTTATACAGCAGCTCCAGGGGGAGGAGTTCTGGGCGGAGCCAAGGGGGGAGCCCAGTACAAACTCTCGAGTACACCCAGAGCTACTCCCCCTGGTGGTCAGGTAGTGCAACTGCACTTACAATATCGGTAAGTATATACAATGGGAACAGAGTGACATTGGTAACTTATAATACCGTGTGAATCTCATTCACCACATTCACCCCCTGTGAAAAAAATCAAGTCATGCGGGGGTGGTGGCTCACAGAGTTAGTCTGTCCGGTCGACGAATTGTTCGTTGTGATCTGCGGACCACCAGGGTTGCAGCCTCTTGCGGTGGCTGGGTGGGTGTTGAGAGCTGGGGTACGATGGCAGACTCCGGGGCGGGTCTCGACCAAACTTCATACACCTCTGGCTCGACCGGAGACTGGGGGTGCTGGGGGCGGGCTGGTGCTGGCGCGTGGAACAGGTGGGGCAAGCTTGCGGGATCGGGGGCGCGAGGGGGCAGCAGCATAGGGAACAGGGTAAGGGGTTCCTCAGTGGGGGTAGGGGGGGGCTGGTTCCAGCGGGTGCCAGGTCCCGAAGGGATACTGTGTCCTGGCGACCGTCCGGGAACTCCACGAATGCGTACTGGGGGTTGGAATGGAGGAGGCGCACCTTTTCAACAAGGGGGTCGGTTTTGTGCGCCCTGACGTGCTTCCTCAGGAGAACCGGGACTGGTGTCCTCAGCCACGCCGGAAGTGAGACCCCGGTGGTAGTGCCCCTAGAAAAAATGAAGAGCCGCTCGTGAGGGGTTTGATTGGTCGCTATACAGAGGAGGGATCTAATTGCGTGGAGCGCGTCTGGGAGGACTTCTTGCCATTGGGAGACTTGGAGTTTTCTAGACCGGAGGGTCAGTAGGGCGGTCTTCCAGACCGTCGCATTCTCCCTCTCCACCTGTCCGTTCCCCCTGGGGTTGTAGCTGGTAGTCCTGCTCGAGGCGATGCCCTTGTCGAGCAGGTACTGACGCAGCTCGTCACTCATAAAGGACGCACCCCGGTCGCTGTGCACGTAGCTGGGGAAACCAAACAGGGTGAAGACACTATGCAGGGCCCTAATGACTGTGTGGGAGGTCATGTCGGGGCACGGGATGGCAAAAGGGAATCGGGAGAACTCTTCTATGATGTTGAGGAAATAAATGTTCTTGTTAGTGGAGGGGAGTGGCCCTTTGAAATCGATCAAAGGGCCTAGAAGCCTTGACCAGGTGGGCCCTGTCTGGACTATAGAAGTGCGGTTTGCACTCTGCACAAATCGGGCAGTCCCTGGTGACCGCTTTTACCTCCTCGTTGGAGAAAGGCAGGTTTCGGGCTCTGATGTAGTGGGCGAGCCGGGTGACCCCTGGATGGCAGAGGTCATCGTGGATGGCTTTCAGACAGCTGATCTGCACGCTGGCGCATGTCCCGCGGGATAGGGCATCCGAGGGCTCGTTGAGCTTTCCCGGTCGATATTTAATATCGTAACTATAGATGGAGAGTTCGATCCTCCACCGAAGGATCTTATCATTTGTTATTTTGCCCCTTTGCGAGTTGTCAAACATAAAGGCAACCGATCGTTGGTCGGTGATGAGGGTGGACCTCCTACCTGCGAGGTAGTGCCTCCAGTGACGAACAGCCTCCACGATGGCTTGTGCTTCCTTCTCGACTGAGGAGTGTCGGAGTTCTGAAGCGGATAGGGTACGGGAGAAAAATGCAACGGGCCTCCCTGCCTGATATAAAGTGGCTGCTAGAGCTACCTCTGAGGCGTCGCTCTCAACCTGAAAGGGAGTGGATTCATCCACCGCCCGCATGGCTACTTTGGCGATGTCCTCCTTGATGCAGCTGAGGGCCTGGCATGCCTCAGCTGACAGGGGAAATCATGTGGCCTTGAAGAGTGGGCGGGATTTGTCCGCATATTGAGGGACCCACTGGGCATAGTATGAAAAGAACCCCAAGCACCGTTTGAGGGATTTGGGGCAATGGGGGAGGGGGAGTTCTAAGAGGGGGCATACGGTCCGGGTCTGGGCCCAGGACTCCGTTCTCCACGACGTAGCCGAGGATGGCCTGTCTGTTTGTGCGGAAAACGCATTTCTCCTTGTTATAAGTGAGGCTTAATTTCTGTGCCGTTTGGAGAAAACGGTGGAGGTTGGCGTCGTGGTCCTGCTGGTCATAGCCGCAGATGGTAACATTGTCCAGATACGGAAACGTGGCCTGCAGCCCTTACTGGTCTACCATTCGGTCCATTGCTCGTTGGAACACCGAAACCCCGGTAGTGACGCCGAAGGGAACCCGGAGGAAATGGACGAGGCGGCCATCGGCCTCGAACGGCGTGTAGTGGCGGTCCTCCGGGCGGATTGGGAGCTGGTGGTATGCAGACTTCAGATCCACCGTGGAAAATAGCCGATATTGGGCTATCTGGTTAACCATGTCTGCAATTTTGGAGAGGGGATACGCATGTAGGAGCGTAAAACGATTTATGGTCTGACTATAGTCGATGACCATGTGAAATTTTTCCCCGGTCTTGACGACCACCACCTGAGCTCTCCAGGGACTATTACTGGCCTCTATGATCCCCTCACTGAGCAGCCGTCGGACCTCCGATCGGATAAAGACCCTATCCTGTAGGCTGTATCGCCTGCTGCGAGTAGCTACTGGTTTGCAATTTGGAGTGAGATTGGCGAAGAGAGGAGGGGGGAGATGCGCAGCGTGGCTAGGCTGCAGATAGTGAGTGGGGGCAGGGGCCCGCCGAAGCTGAGGGTGAGGCTCTTGAGGTTGCACTGGAAATCCAGGCCTAATAAGAGTGGCGCGCAGAATTCGGGCAGGACATAAAAGTTTAAATTTCGAATAACTAGCGCCTCGAATTGTGAGCGTAGCGACGGTGCGTCCTTGGATTTGGACTGAGTGGGAGCCCGAAGCGAGGGCGATAGTTTGGCTCACAGGAAAAAAAGGAAGCGAACAGCGTCTTACCAGCTCTGGGAGTATGAAGCTCTCGGTGCTCCCAGAGTCAAAGTGGCATGGCGTGCTGTACCCGTTGATCTGGACCTCCGCCATCGAACTTCGTAGGTGCTTGGGGCGGGATTGATCTAGGGCAGGGGTGGGCAAACTACGGCCCGCGGGCCGCATGCGGCCCGCCAAAGGTATTTCTGCGGCCCACCAAGTCGTTAAAAAAAAAAAAAAAATTTTTTTTTTAAATTTTTTTTTTTTTTAAATTTTTTTTTAAGGTTAATGGGGGGGGGGGGCTGTTGGGTTACTTACTGGTATAGGGTGGATACGTTTACTTGAGTAGGGTGATCATTGCTCGGCACAACGTCGAGGGCCGAAGGGCCTGTTCTGTGCTGTACTGTTCTATGTTCTATATGAGGCGCCCAGAATCATAACCGGGTGAAGTAATTATTTTACTTAATATACTAAGCGGCCCTTTGTGAATTGTGAATTTCTGAATGTGGCCCTTGCACGGAAAAGTTTGCCCACCCCTGATCTAGGGTGACCACGTTGAGTTGCGGGCCGCGTGATGGGTGCCCGGAGAAGTCGTAGTCTTCCGATGAGCTATCTGAGCATGGAGATGCAGATGGGGCCCGTGGATCGCACGTGGTGAGCGGCGAGGAAGATGGCGTCCAAGATGGCGGCCCCCATGAGTCGCACGTGGCCGGCCGCATGGTGGGGGTTTGCCAGGATGGCGACCCCCATGGATCGCACGTGGCGGGAGGGGGCGGAATCAGGGCGTAGGCCGCAGCGTTTCGGGCCCCGCGGGCCCGCTGGTGCTAGGAGCGATTTGTTCTCTCTACTGGGGAGTTAGAAACTGGGGCCCTTTTCGCGAGGCACACTTTGGCATAGTGGCCTTTCTCCCCGCAGCTGCTGCAGGTCGCGTTACGGGCCGGGCAGGGCTGCCGCGGGTGCTGGCTTTGGCCACAGAAATGGCAGGCTGGGGCAGCTGAGTAGCTGGTTGGGGCAGCAGAGTGACTGGCTGGGGCCGCAGAGTAACTGGCTTTGGCAGCGCGGTAGCTGGGGGGCCGTGCGACACAGGCCTGGGGGGGGTTGTTGGTCGGTGGCCCACGATGAGGTCGCGGGGTCCATGGGAAACGAGGTGAGGCTGTGGAAGGAGACTTCCATGGTGGTAGCAGCCTCCACAGTAGTATCTAAGTCCTGGGCCCCCTTTTCTAGCAGTCTTTGGCGCACATAGTTCGATCTAAGGCCCGCTACGAAAACGTCCCGCACAGCAAGCTCCCTATGTTCAGCCGCGGTAACGGCTTGATAATTACAGTCATTAGAGAGATTGTTCAGTTCACGTACAAACTCGGCTAGTGTTTCTGTGGGCCGCTGACGGCGAGTCGTAAACACGTGGCGTGCATAAACATTCGTTAATGGGCCTAATTATAAATTTAGATTAGCCAATTATTTTTTCCAATTAAGGGGCAATTTAGCGTGGCCAATCCACCTACTCTGCACATTTTTGGGTTGTGGGGGCGAAACCCACGCAGACACGGGGAGAACGTGCAAACTCCACACGGACAGTGACCCAGAGCCGGGATCGAACCTGGGACCTCAGCGCCATGAGGCGGTTGTGCTAACCACTAGGCCACCGTGCTGCCCTGCCTAACGTACATTTTGTCCAATATCGCCAGCGCTGCGGTGTAAGAACTGGCCGGATTTAGCTGTGTGGAGATTCTGTGGCTTACCCTCGCGTACAGTAGGCTGAGCTTTTGTTCCGCCGTTGTTTCAGCGGTGCTGGCTTCTGCCAGGTTGACCTTAAAACATCTCAGCCAGTGGGAGAAAATTTCTTTAGCCTCTGCATTCTGCGGGTCAAGTTCTAGGCTTGAGGGCTGCTCCCATGATTTACTTCGACTGTTTCGTAAGTATATTAAATTGATGGAACCATCAATTCTACGGACACGTGCTTGTAGGATTAGAATAGCGGTTTTCATATACTTACAACAGAGCCAGCCTGTTCGCCGTTGAACTTTCGATGAACTGGCCGGCTGGCTCTGTGGCACGTATCTTTATACAGCAGCTCCAGGGGGAGGAGTTCTGGGCGGAGCCAAGGGGGGGAGCCTAGTACAAACTCTCGAGTACTCCCAGAGCTATTCCCCCTGGTGGTCAGGTAGTGCAACTGCACTTACAATATCGGTGCATATATACAATGGGAACAGAGTGACATTGGTAACTTATAATACGGTGTGAATCTCATTCACCACAAAGCATTTCCAACAGCATTAAAGCTCATCTACCGAAATCGAGACTGTTTAAAATTCTGTACGATGAAATAGGCAGAGAACATACAGCGCTGTTCTTACATATAGAGGTGGGGTGGCTGTCACGAGGTAAAGTCTTTGTGAAACCTTTTTGAGCTTCGTCATGATGTCTTAACGTTTGGTGTGGATCAGAAATGTCAATTTTCAGAGATGTTGACCAGTACTTCCGGCTTTTGGGATTTGCATATCTTGCAGATATTTTGACACGGCCAAATGAAGTCAACCTGTCACTCCATGACCAGGATTTTACTTTCTTCACTGCAAGAGATAAGATTTAATCTCTGTTGAGGAAATAGTGCTTCTGGACTTTGTGCATAGAAAATAAGACCTTCAGCTGCTTTCCTACGTGGAATGACTTTCTCACTGAAGTGAATTCCACCTCTGATGAGAATCCAGCCCAGAGTATTTCACCACACTCCTGACTTGTATCTTGTTGACAGTGACATGGCTTTGAGAAGTAAGGAGGTGAGTCACTCACTCAGACGACCACCACTGACCCATGCAGGTGACCCAGGCATTTTTGGGGCTGGAAACACGCCACATATTCATTACAGCGAGATGAGTCCACTGACATGTCGGGGATTGCAATATTACTTATACTTGCACGCAGTTGCAAGGTTCTGATGATGATGCCGAACCTGAAATAGCAACTTGTCTATTCTATCCACAGAGATCTTCTGATGTGCTGAGAATTTCCAGAATTTTCTGTTTCTATTTCAGACTTCCATCACCTGCAGCTTTTTAGCTTTTATTTCATATGTCAATATCTGCTTGTCAGTAGTTATTAGTGCCTGTAAACTTTATGATACTTTTACCAGCATACCTTACGTAGAATTTTGTCAATTTGTAATAATACTTAAACATTAAATGCAGTATAAGCTTGTATATCATTAAAAATTCTCTACTTACTACACGAGTGGAGGTCTGCGGGATTGGAAACAACAATGAATTAATTGAAAGAAAAACAGAGCAGCCATGAAACGACCCCCTTGTGCACATTCTTTTAGTGTTGAGACGATGGGCAAAACCACACAAGTCAATCAGTAAATTGTTACCTAATTAAAGAAATCCCTCTGGTCACCAGCTTCTTCTATTTCAGCTGTTATAGAACATAGAACATAGAACAGTACAGCACAGAACAGGCCCTTCGGCCCTCAATGTTGTGCCGAGCCATGATCACCCTACTCAAACGCACCCTATACCCGTAACCCAACAACCCCCCCCCCTTAACCTTACATTTATTAGGACACTACGGGCAATTTAGCATGGCCAATCCACTCATGAGTGGAACACTCATACAGTGGACGAATTAAATCCAAAAAAGAAGTTTTTTTGTACCCCGCAGGTTTGGAAAGAGAGGAAGAGAGTTTTCCTTCTGGACAGCCAATGAAAAGCATTAATAACACTTGACTGCTGCTCAATGAACTCAAGCAGCTTGTAAGCAAAAATCAGTACCACTTTCTGCCCAGATTCCTGCAGGGATGCATGAAGTAGTCATGTCTCACTGTATCTCACCCAAATGTCAACTCATTAGGCGGAATTTTCCCACCCCCCGCAGGGTCGAGGAATCGCCCGGGGCCGGCGTAAATCCCGCCCCCGCCGTGGCCGTAATTCTCCGCCACCCGGGAATCGGCGGGGGCGGGAATCGTGCCCCGCCGATCGGCGTGCCCCCGCGGCAATTCTCCGGCCCGCGATGGGCCGAAGTCCCGCCGCTAGGAGGCCTCTCCCGCCGACGTGGTTTAAACCACCTCTGTGCCTGCAGGATTGGCGGCTTGAGTGGGCCCTCGGGGTCCTGGGGGGGGGGGGGGGGCCATCAGACACCGGGGGGTGCCCCCACTGTGGCCTGGCCCGTGATCGGGCCCACCGATGGGCGGGCGAGCCTGTGCCGTCGGGGTTGGAGGCCGTGGCGGTGGCGGAAGAGACCCCCTCCACCGCGCATGCGCCGGTGGTGACGCCAGCAGCCGCTGACGCTCTGGCGCATGCGCGGACTCACACCGACCGGCGAAGGCCTTTCGGCTAGCCCCGACGCCGATCAGCGTAGCGCCAAAGGCCGTTGGCGCCAGTTTCCACCTACCTTGCACATCTTTTGGGTTGTGGGGATGAATCCCACACAGACATGGGAGAATGTGCAAACTCCACACGGACAGTGGCCCAGGGCCCAGATTTGAACCCCGGTCCTCAGTGCCGCATTCCCAGTGCTAACCACTGCACCACATGCTGCCCTACAAAGATCAACATTAGAATCATAGAAGCCCTACAGTGCAGAAGAAAGCCATTCGGCCCATTGAGTTGCACTGGGCACTCTACTTGAGCCCACACCACCGCCCTATCCCCTTAAACCAGTAACCCTACCTAACCTTTTGGACACTTTTTAAAAATAAATTTAGAATACCAACTTATTTTTGTTCCAATTAAGGAGCAATTTGGCATTGTCAATCCACACATCCTGCTCATCTTTGCATTGTGGGGACGAGACCCATGCAGATACAGGGAGAATCTGCAAACTCCACACAGACAATGACCCAGGGTCGGGATCAAACCTGTGTCCTCAGCATATTAGGCAGCAGTGCTAACCACTGCGTCACCATGCCGCCCCAACCTTTTAGACACTATGGGGCAATTTAGCACAGCCAATCCACCTAACCTGCACATCTTTGGACTGTGGGAGGAAACCGGAGCACCTGGAAGAAGACCACATAGGCACAGGAACAAAGTGCAAATTCCACACAGCCAGGTACCCGAGGCCGGATTTGAACCCGGGTCCCTGGAGCTGTGAGGCAGCAGTGCTAACTACTGTGCCACCGTGCCAATGAGGATGGGTGCCACGAGAATCAGAGATTTCACAGAATGGACAAGATCAGCCATGTTAGCAGAACAGAACTGAGCAAAGTAGGAACATTCTTTGAAGTCCAACAGGATCAGATATGGAGGAGAAAGTTAGCTTTCTTGTTGAGAGATAGCAGTCTTCCTGGGAGGCTCAATGATTTAAACCACTGAGGAGTTCAATTTTACAGGTGCAAAAAGTCCAACTGCAATTTGTTTTGGACTCGTGGAAGTAAAATTGATTGAAATTAGCACTCCTAATTGCCAAGCACCAATTTCGTCTGAGAGTGTATCTCTATGTTAGGTGAGTACAGGATTCATTTTGGCTGCTACAGCTCATTAGTGAATTATGACCACTTGAGCAAGATAATGAGAGGGTGACTGTTGATAAAACTATCCCTTAGCTAGATGTCTCATTTTCAGGAGGGTTAAAATGAATGTTGGCAATAAGATAAGGAGAGCTGGATAATGTACCATCAGGTGGAAAAGTAGAAGCAAGGCTGGGCAAAGGATGAGAAGTTATACAAAAGTAATACTTCTGCACTGCAGTTGTGTTTGGAATAAAGATATGGCGTGTTTAACCTATGCATTGTCTAGAGATTCATCATTGGTAATAGTTTCAACCTAAGATGGATTCAGATCCTGGATTCAGAACCCACATTTCAACAAACTCTGAGCAAGTAGAAATGTCCAGGACATGTGGTCTTTATGCGCTCGACAAAAACATCTTATCCATACCAATAACTGGACCCATGATTTAGAGAGTCTAGAAATATAAGTATAAATAGCTGCCATGTTCCTCCTCTTTCTGACCCCAAATACAACTTCCATTTACTTTATAGGGGCCGGAACAGAGAAGAAGACAGAAACCACGGGCTGGATTCTCTGTCCCCACGTCAGCGTGAAAACGGTGGTGTTTTACTCCAAGAAAACTGGTGCAAAACGGCTACCGGTACCCTGTTCCAGAGGAGGAGTGTCTCTTTAACACTTAGGATTTCTATAATTGGGGGACAGGGTAGCTCGCTGGATTAGTTTCTGACCTTTCTCCTCGGGGACCTAATGTCAAGCATAACCCAAACTACAAGGGTGAAAGTCTCCTCTGTAAGCTAGCTATACGTCCTACAAGAAATCAGTTTGAGCAGTCGAAAATCAGTTTTTAAAAGTCATAAGTTTCTTCATGAATCTGTCCCCAATTTCAATGTTAATTAGCAACCTCTCCCTGAGACGTCATAGAATTGTTGTTGTAGGATACTAAAAAAATGTCAGACCAGTGCAACTGAAGTAAATTTCCACTGCTTTTGGTAGTGGGGTCACCTTAATTGGCTTTGTGGTAATAATCTTGCCTATGCGTCAGCAGGTTGCGTGAAGAAAATTTACTGAATAAGTTCTCTGCTCACCTTTTATCATTTAAAAAATCTGTTTCCTGCACCACTCTTAACTGCTGGCTGTAAATTCTGCCTCGTGTTAAGGGCCTGAGGTATGAGAAACAAGGAGGTACATTTGTATTTTTTCAGCAAATATTCAGGCCAAGAGAGAAAGCTCATGGCCTTTCTCTGCATTGCCTCCATCAGCTGAAACTCTCTTGCGCGAGCGGACGAGACACATCACTCCAGGTATGGGTTGATGACAGCACCCGACAGTTCGATCAGAACTCCCTCAGACATTTTATTCTGATTTGGCTATATCATTCTCTTGGCTTTATCGATTAATGTCCAGGCATTGCTACTGCCTGTGTAACAGCAAGTCTACTCAGACTCTGAGGCCTCTAGAAAATCCATCCTTAGCTATTTCAACAGCTTGAGTGAAAAATGTCTGTTATCCATTTTTCCTTCCGCTGTGCTTGTCCACATTAAATTTCATCTCTTATTCTTTTGCCTACAATTGTGCGTTCAAATGCAGAAGGTGCGATTTAATGGCCGCTGAAGCATGATCGTGACGAGGACATGGCGTGAAACCAATAATCGCCACTTAAGCCCAATCTCCATTGAATTAAAAGGAGCAACCCACTATCTAATGGCCCCCTGTGATCAAACGGCTTACCCAGCAAGTGGTCGTGTACGTCCTCCTCTGGGTCCCTCTCTGGCTAGATGGGTGTCCGGGTCCTCAGGGAGTGGAGCGGGGTCCTGCACATGGGCTGCCGCCTCAAGCTTCTGTCGACGCTGCTGCCCCCTCTGAATGTCAGGTCGCACCCTATCATCTACATCAGCTCCGGGAGAATTTGGTCCAGATACTCTACCTCTGACTGGGACCCAGCTGGGTCCTGGGATCCAGCAGCCCTCCGACTGTTGTCTCGCCTGGGAGTTCTTGCCTCCCCCTGATGTGCATCAGCAGCTGTGTGGTGCTCACCAGACTGGGCCCCAGAGATGTCCTCTTGGGAGGCCGGGGGGGGGGGGGGGGGGGGGGGGGAGAGCACCCCGGAGGGCCGCGTCATCGGCTGCAAGTCCTGTGTGGGGATGAACATGTGGTCAGTGGGAGGGATGGATCAGTCTGGCCTTTCAGTAGACTGGCCAGGTCAGCATTGCCAAATATTGGGGTTGGTCATCTGAGTGGCATGGCTGTGAGCTGTGTGAGGTTGACTGTGCAGGAATGGTTTAAATGCGGGCAGCACCATGCATAGTGGTTAGCACTGCTGCCTCACAGCATCAAAGTTCCAGGTTCGATCCCGGCTCTGGGTCACTGTCCGTGTGGAGTTTGCACATTCTCTCTGTGTTTGCGTGGGTTTCGCCCCCACAACCCAAAGATGTGCAGGAAGATGGATTGGCCACGCTAAATTGCCACTTAATTGGAAAAAATATAATTGGGTACTCTAAATTTTAAAAAAAGGATTGGTTTAAGTACTGCTCTCCCTTCTTAGCGGGGGTGGGGGTGGGGGGGGTCTGGCGAGAGCAGTCCCAGCGAGCCAGCCAGTGGGACCATGATTTGTGGCGAAAGCCAGTGGGCCTCGTTAAGTGGACCAATTAATGTTTTACTGCGGTGTCGGTCTCGCCGGGTCGAGCTATCACACTGGAAACTTTTTCGATAAATCACGCCCAGAAATGCCAACAAAGATCTCTTTACAAAGTTCAGTATTGACTGAAATGAATTCACTGACTAGTGACAGGTGAAGAATGGTACTTGGGAGAGGTACCAGAGGACAATAAGATCTATGGTACTGTTCATTAAGCTCAGTTTTAATTCAGCTTTAAGAAAAGAAGAGAAGGGCAGCACGGTGGCACAGTGGTTAGCATTGCTGCCTACGGCGCTGAGGACCTGGGTTTGAATCCCAGCCCTGGGTCACTGTCCATGTGGAGTTTGCACATTCTCCCCATGTCTGCGTGGGTTTCGCCCCCACAACCCAAAGATGTGCAGGCTAGGTGGATTAGCCACATTAAATTGCCCCTTAATTGGGAAAAATAATTGGGTACTCTAAATTTATTTATTTTTTTATTTTTTTTAAAAAGGAAGAGAAAAGGAGAAAAACAATTATATAAAGTTTGGCACAAACGATGGGGGCGGGGAGCTCAAAAAGACTGCAGTGAATATTGATTTTGTTATGTTCCAAATTTAAATTTAAATTTAAATTTAAAAAAAAGAAGGTTCCACACACAATTAGGTGGATTTTTAACTGGTGTGCTGTTTCCAGTGGTTGAACAGGAAGTGGATGCCATTTCCTTGCTCGCTTTTTGCTGCTTCCTAAGTGATTCCAGTTATAATTTAAAATGTCAGCAGTGTGCATGGGAGACTTGTACAGTTATGTGACAGGGGAAGGTTTTCAGCACTATAGGCTGACAATGCAGCAGGTATGGGCGGCACAGTGGCAGAGCGGTTAACACTTCTGCCTCACAAAAAAGACCCGGGTTCAATTCCAGTCTTGGGTCTGTGTGGAATTTGTACGTTCTCCCCATGTCTGTACGGGTTTCCCCCGGGTTAAACATAGAACAGTACAGCACAGAACAGGCCCTTCGGCCCTCGATGTTGTGCCGAGCAATGATCACCCTACTCAAACCCACGTATCCACCCTATACCCGTAACCCAACAACCCCCCCTTAACCTTACTTTTTAGGACACAACATGGCCAATCCACCTAACCCGCACATCTTTGGACTGTGGGAGGAAACCAGAGCACCCGGAGGAAACCCACGCACACACGGGGAGGACGTGCAGACTCCGCACAGACAGTGACCCAGCCGGGAACCGAACCTGGGACCCTGGAGCTGTGAAGCATTTATGCTAACCACCATGCTACCGTGCTGCCCTAAATTTAGAATACCCAATTATTTTTCCAATTAAGGGGCAATTTAGCGTGACCAATCCACCTAACCTGCACATCTTTGGGTTGTGGGGGTGTAACCCACGCAAACACGGGGAGAATGTGCAAACTCCACATGGACAGTGACCCAGGGCCGGGATTCGAACCCAGGTCCTCAGCGCCGTAGGCAACAATGCTAACCACTGTGCCACCGTGCTGCCCGACGGGTTCTCCAGTTTCCTCCCAAAGATGTGCAGGTCTGATGGATTGGCCATGATCAGTTGTCTCTTCGTGTCCAGGGATCTGTAGGTTATGGGATAGGAGGGAGTGTGCATGGATCGAGTGCTCATTCGAAGGGTCGGTGTAGACTCAATGGGCCAAATGGCACCTTTCTGCAATGTAGGGATTCTATAATTCTATGGACGGGCTATATAAGAGCCTTCTGAACAATTAGGATGATTCTGTGTCATGGACACAAATTCTGCCCATCTCCATTGCCACTAACACAAGACTTATTGAGAGCACAAAGGTGTTTTTAAATTTCACTTGTAAATATTTGGCATTCCATTGGTTTCACATTGTTTATGTGTGCAACAACGTCATTTGTTGAGACTAGCTTATTCAGAGCGTGAAATGCCCTATCACATCTCATGGTGGGCGTACATTGATGGCGAGGGACATTTGTTTATTGTGGAAGAAACAAAGTTGTGTTTCTGTCATTCTCTTCATTGAATGTTCATCTTAGTGTCCAATGTTGCACTCGCCAATCAATGGGACATGGCTGAACGTGCAGGCTAATGTGGTCCTCCTCGCTTTGTAAAGGGCATGGTCCAAGATCCCTCTCCATGGAGATAATTGATATGTTGAAATGAAAATCGCTTATTGTCACAAGTAGGCTTCAAATGAAGTTACTGTGAAAAGCCCCAAGGTGAATTCAAAGCTCTGGAAGGACTCTGCCAGCCAACACCCTGAGATGGACCGACATGTGGACAATACTGACATACCCTTCAGACTCCTCATTTTCTTACCTTTACTGACTGTTCCCACCACACCAGAATACCAGGCTCTTTCCACTTCCACTCCTCCATAACTCCCATTCCCACCTTTGGATTCCTCATTCCACTCCTCCCATGACCCGGTCCCCATTCCACATCCCCTCCCCAACCCCAACTCTTACTCAATTAACTCATATTTGCTGGTCCAAGCCTCCAAGTTGCCATCTGGGCTAAATAGCTGGCTCGTCATGCAGAACAATGCCAGCAGCGCGGGTTTAATTCCTGTACCAGCCTCCCCGAACAGGCACCAGAATGTGGCGACTAGGAGCTTTTCACAGTAACTTCATTGAAGCATACTTGTGACAATAAGCGATTATTATCCTCCTGCCCCGCTCTCTTGTGCCACAAGGAAAACCGCTGACTTCAGAAACAACTGCAGAAAGCCAACTGCTGGACGCCATCTTCAAAGACTGTGAACCTGATGTCACGAGATTCTTGTATGCCGTTGAATTTATCATGAAAGTAGGACGTGATTGCAAAACATTTAAATACAATGAGTATTCATTCATGGAAAAATATTACAAGTAGGAACCCATCACTGGATGGCACGAAGCCTGACCCACCACAAACTAAATTAATCTCTAAATCTGAAAGTGCAATTTGGAAAGTGAAATTTCTGGTCCCAAATAATTAAGTCACTACCCCCATAGTTCCTACTCTTGCAGGCTCTATTAAGACTGCAATCCCCCTTTCCCTCCCGCACTATTCTGATTTCATGTGGGTACAATGCTGAAAACTACCAGAGTTCAAGAGTGGGATCAAAGTGCAGTGCTAAATGGCAGTGGAAACATACAGTACCTTGTTTCTTGTTTTCAGAGCACGATGCAAATGAAGGCTCTTGAAGTTTTGTACCTCAGTATTCGGTGGATTCACAATTTTGTCTTCATTGACTGAATCACAAATGGATGGATCTTTGCTGTTGATTGAAACGGAATCAAGATTGCCTCTGCATTCAGTTTCTGAATGTCTGTTCCTGGTAATGATTCTAAAAGTGGGACTCATGTTTAAATGAGGAACATAGTCAGGAGACCCTGGGACAAATGAGATCTGTCCCGAGAAGAAATGTTGGCCACATATTTTAGAATGAAATGTTGGTGTCCACCCAGGATTATTGAACCGTATAGCTCTCATCAAAGATGCTGTGTGTGCTTCTGATTCTCGAATAACAGCGAACCACCGCACATGGCTGTCCTTGCCATGACGGTTTGGGCATCCAGGGATACAGCAAGAGCTTTCATGGGCAGTTGTACTCAGAGCAACAACCTTTTTGGCAGCAGGCTTTTTAACTGGAAGCATAGCTTTAGGGATGAGGCCAAACTTTTGACAGCGGAATCTCTGAAAGTAAGGCCGATTTCCTGAGATGGAGAAACCATGGGGTCGGCACAGATCTCGCAGTTTGCCTTTTGATCCTTCTTTGACTTGCCGGGCAGTCACTGATGTCTGGTCTGATATATTGGCATGAGTCACTGGGTAATGCTAAAGAGAAAGAAAATTACAACTGTCACAATTAATATAAAGAGGGATCTGCATCAACAGGACGATTAATCAGTTCCAATAGTTCTGATTGATTGTACATAATGGATATTGACAGTTTTTGTTAATCACAACCAAAATAATTTGGTAAACTTGCACATTGGGATAGATCTTGGGTTTGTGTGATACAATGAATAGGGTAGTAGTGAATTGGGACCATTTACATATCTGTATTCCGATCTGTATTTCAAATCAGGGTAGGTATAACAGGAGCTGCAGATTCATTACCACACAATTTATATTATTGCACAAAGTTAAAAAAACACCCCAACTTGATTGGTCTTATTGCAAAATAATATGGGTCATATTTGAGATTGTGCTGTTGGGCATAAACAGGGCAATCGTAGCCTAAAAATTACTTCCACACTTTTTAGACGGGCACCTTGGCTCATTTATGCTCAAAAGGACCTTACTCTGGATGGCCCGAACATGTTTCAAGCAGTAGATCTGTTTAATATGCAAATTGACAACCTACGAGGTATGTAGGATCCTGACTTCAATTTTGATGGATAACAGGGCCCAGCCTATTGCATGCACACTCTGCCCAGTGTTATGTAGCAGGACAGCAGAAAGGCACCAAGAAGCATTCTTAATGACAGCTTTTCTTTCAGACATGGTTTTACTGGTTTACCAAATCCCCATCTAATGTCAGTGAGCAATGACACTCGGAGCTCTCCTCAGCCTGGTCCCTGCCGTCCGCGCTCCTCCTGTGCAGCCGAATGGTCAGCCTCCTGTGATCTAACTCCCTCGCCAGCAAGTAGTCATGCAGTCGTCAATTAATACACCTTTGTAAAAACATGATGCTGGCGGAATGGCTGCTGTGGGGATTCCAGGAGGTGAGTAGCCATCTTCGCTCCCAGGCAGGAAGTGAAGACTCTGATGGCTAGCAACTCGTCGCCTGTCTGGGCCCTCTCCCATCTGTTGTGGGCCAACTTCTCTTGCGGGGACACATTGGGTACATTGTGAGCTACACGCATTGTTCATCGCGCATCTGGGGGATTTGGCGTATGGGGGGTAGCGGCGTGAGGACACCACTGCTGGACGTGGGTGGGAAAGGTCACGGAATGGTGCTGGCCGCAGGCGGTGCCAGAAGCATGCTCGTGGGGAGGGGGTATCAGTGCCAACCTACCCATGCAGTCCGGTGGAAGTCGTTGACCTACTTATGGCACTTGGTGCCAGTCCTCCTGGTGATGCTCCCTGAGCTGATGGCCACTGCCACTTCCTCCCAGGCAGCATTGGCTGCCCTCTGGCTGACCCTCCGAGACCTTCAGAAGAACAGCGCATCCTGTCTGACCTCTGCTGCATCCAACAGTCTAGCCAGGTCAGCATCCCCGAATCATGGGGCTGGTCTCCTCGACGGCATGGCTGCAAGGTGTGTGGGGTTGGCTGTGCAGGAGCAGTCTATGTGCTGCTTTTCCCTGTAAGCAAGGGGATTGCGAGTGGGGTCCCAGCGAATCAGCCAATGGGACAGTCATTTGCAGCGTGAAGCCCGTGGGGCCTCGTTAAGTGGACCAATTAACGTTTAATTGGTTCACTTTAATGCCGGGCCGAGCGTTGGGAAGCTCGTGGCAGTTCATGCTCCCTACCACACTTCGAAACTTTTCCACTAAATCGTGCCCACAGTCAAACCCATTAGAATTAGCTTGAATTCAATTAAATGCGGCAACAACTGAGAGAAATAGGCCGGGATTCTCCGAAATCCCGGCCAGGTGTTGACGCCGGGGTCAAAACCAGCGCGAGCGGCGCCAACGTCAACGGGCCTCCAGGGCCAGGCATTCATCCCTTCCTAGGGGGCTACTATGGCACCTGAGTGCTGTCCGCTGCTCCGGCACTCGAAAGCCGGCGCGCCACGGGCGGCGCAGGTCCAGGCATGTGCACCACGGCCGGAGCGGGTCCATGCATGCGCGTGGGTTGCCGTCTCCGCGCCGGCCCCCGGGACAATATGGAGCCCTACACGGGCCCGGCACAGAGGAACATAGGCCCCCCCCCAGAATTAGCCCGCCCGCCGACTGGTAGGGCCTGGCCACCGTGAGCCCCCCGCCCCCCCCACCAGGACAGCCCCTGTAGCCAGAACTCCGAGGTCCCGCCGTGTAGGACCATACGTAACCCAAGCCGGCGGGACTCGACTAAACTCGGTGGGCACTCGGCCCGTCAAGTCGCGGAGAATCGCTGGGAGGCCGCTTTCAACGGCCCCGACCAATGTGGCTGCGACACTGCGGCCACGATTGCTGCATGTTCTCTGGTTGCCGGAGAATCGGCGATTCTCCGACCTGGCGCGGGATCAGTGATCTCCGGCCATAGAGATGGCAGATCAAAGAAAAAGAGAGGATTTTTCAAAGGGAAATTTAAAGGAAAGGATTAGCAAAGGAAGAGAGAGAGAGAATTTAAACTTTGAAAACTGTGGCACTGAAAGGAGAGCAACAATGTTAAGTTTTGGAGGCAAAGGAAATTTTAGGGGAAGCTAAATACCCCCTTGTCAAAATTTTAGGAGGGGCATGTTTAAATATTGCAAACCTTGCTGAGATTCAATGAGAAAGATGTTGAAGCGTATTTCATATCCTTTGAGAAAGTACCTAAACAATTGAATTGGCCATGGACCATGTGGGTGGTGTTGGTTCAAAGTTAGTAGGTAGAGCTAATGATGCATTTGCCTCACTATCAGAGGAGGTATCTGGGGATTATGATGATGTGAAGAAAGCCATATTAAGTGCCGACGGACTATCTCCAGAAACCTACAGACAGAAGTTTTGAAATCTAAGAAAAGAACCAGGTCAAACCTATGTAGAATTTGAAATGGCTGATGATTTTCAATTGGTTCAGAAAGCGAAGATTGTTATCCAACATCAATTTCAATCTGCGAAGGATAGAAACTGGGGACATGAAAAGTTCACAGGGGATCCATGATGGTGTAGGTGATGATGTTAAGGAGAGTGTGCCTCAGAATAAAAAGGAAACCAATGATAGTAGTAAAGAGACAAGAAAACTTAAGTGTTTTCATTGTAAAGTTACTCATATGTACAAGGTGGAGTAGGGAAGGAGATTGAGATCTTACAGGATAGAAGAGTATCACTCTTTTCCAGCAATGAGCCTTCCAAACCACGGGCGAGATTCTCCCAAAACGGGAGAAATCGTAAAGCTGCCGTAAAACCCGGGCGGGTTTTACGGCAGCGCGCCCCTTCCCGACGGGGGACCGATTCTGGTCCCCGGTCGGGGCTAGCAGCCCGACGCCGTAGGCTCCGGCAAGACGGGCTTAACGAAAATCGTTAAGCCCGCTTACCGGAGTTAGCGCCGGCTGACGTGTCATATGACGTCAGCCGCGCATGCGCAGTTTGGAAGACTCCAACCCGCGCATGCGCGGGTGACGTCATCGCGTTTTTGCGCGAAACCCGCGCATGCGCGGGCTGGGTTGCCCCTCAGCCGCCCCGCGAATGGATACTGCGGGGCGGCGGAAGGACAAGTAGTGCGCGGGCATCGGGCCCGCTGCCCGCGATCGGTGCCCACCGATCGCGGGCCCATGGCACCCTTGGCACGGCCGTGGTACTGCCGTGCCAATCGGTGCCATGGTTATAAAAAGCGAGTTGGTGACGCCGTTTTTACGAACGGCAAGACCAGGTGTGTTTGCCGTTCGTGAAAACGGCGGAAAGGGCTGGGACTTCGGCCCATCTAACAGCTGTGAATCGCTGCCGGCCGTAAAAAAACGGCGGCAGCGATTCGGGTCGGGACTTCGGCGGGGGGGTGGGAGAATAGCGGGAGGGCGGGAAAAATGTCAGGAAGGCCCTCCCGCTATTCTCCCACCCGTCGTGGGGGGCGGAGAATTTCGCCCCACATATCTCCTTATCTCTCACATTAAAGAGTGATACTCTTCTATCCTGTAAGTTTCCTTGGTTTCCTTTTTCCGCGACACGCCATTTTGGGGGGGGTGGGATAATCGCGGGGGGTGCCAGGGCGGTGTGTCGTTATTCGCCCGGCCCTCCCGCGATTCTCCCACCCGGCGTGGGGAGCGGAGAATCGCGCCCTATATCCGTGAGTGCTTCGTGATTGTGTGGTTACTTGATCACAAAGCCACAGGTTGAGAAAGGATGAAGAGAGCTTGTGGAATGCTGATAGGGAGGCTGAGATTTGTTCAAATAAGCCCAAAAGAGATTCCACCACCTAAGGATCCAAATAGCCCATGACTGGAAACGGATCCACAAAATGGAACCTGACGAGTCGGGTGGAGGAAGTAAAAAAGGACCTGCAAAGATGGAACACACTCCCACTCTCCCTCGTGGGGAGAGTCCAGACGATCAAAATGAACGTACTGCCCAGGTTCCTCTCCCTGTTTAGAGCCATTCCAATCTACATCCCCAAGGCCGTTTTTAAAGTGCTGGACAAACTAACCATGGCGTTCGTATGGGGGGGGATCCCAAAGAGGGTCCTACAAAAAACAAAATCCAGTGGGGGGCTAGCCCTCCCAAACCTACAATTCTACCACTGGGCGGCAACAGCCGAGCGAGTAAGGGGATGGATCCAGGAGCCAGAGGCCGAATGGGTGCACGCGGAAGAGGCCTCCTGCGTGGGGACCTTCCTCTGGGCCCTCACCATGGCAGCACTCCCATCCCCACCCAAAAAACACTCCTTCAGCCCAGTGGTGACAGCCACCCTCCAATCCTGGAACCAACTGCGGCAGCAATTTGGCCTGACCAAAATGTCGGACAAGGCACCCATCGGCAACAACCATAGGTTCACACCAGCACTGACTGACGTCACCTTCAAAAGGTGGAGGGAGGACGGAGGGACACTGACAGTTAGGGACCTATACACGGACGGCAGGATCGCTACACTGGACGAACTAACAGAGAAATTTTGGCTAGCCGGGGGAACGAGCTACGGTATCTGCAGCTCAAAAACTTCTTATGAAAGGAGACAAGGACGTACCTACAACCGCCACGACAGACACTACTGGAAGACCTACTGGACGCAAGCATCCTAGATAAAGGGAACTGTAGCGACATGTATGACCGACTAGTAGAAAGGGGCGACACCGTACTGGACGCAACAAGAAAGAAATGGGAGGAGGACCTGGGGATTGAGATAGGGTGGGGACTCTGGAGCGAGGCACTGCATAGGGTCAACTCCACCGCCACGTGTGCAAGGCTCAGCCTGACGCAACTAAAAGTGGTACATAGAGCCCACTTAACAAGAACCCGTATGAGTAGGTTCTTCCCGGAGGTGGAGGACAGATGTGAACGGTGCCAAAGAGGCCCGGCCGACCACGCCCACATGTTCTGGTCTTGCCCCAGACTTGTGGAGTACTGGACAGCCTTCTTCGAGGCTATGTCCAAAGTGGTGGGGGTGAGGGTGGAGCCATGCCCGATAGTGGCGGTCTTCGGGGTTTCAGACCAGCCAGATCTATTCCTGGGGAGGAGGGCTGACGCCCTTGCCTTTGCCTCCCTGATCGCCCGCCGTAGAATCCTGTTTGGCTGGCGGTCAGCAGCACCGCCCAGAGCTGCAGACTGGCTGTCTAACCTCTCGGAACCTCTCCAAATGGAGAAAATCAAATTCGCCATCCGAGGGTCAGACGACGGCTTCCACAGAACGTGGGAGCCATTCATGCAACTGCTCCGGGACCTGTTTGTGGCCAACGAACAAGAGGAAGATTAGCCGGGTAGCCAAGAATCAGGGGGAAATGGTCGGGAGTCGGGAAGGTAGCCGGGGCATGGAGGGGAGAGATGGACTGGGGGGGGGGGGGGGGGGGGAGGGGGGAAGACAGCTAAACCTGGGGAGAGGGAGGCAAACAGTGGAGGGGGGGCAGGGAAGCGGGAGCTGGAGGGAGGATACGGGATGCCAAAACGTGCATGACATCTCCAGGAGCGGGGAACGAGGAAACTGGATATGGAAGACGGGAGGAGCGGCAGGAGCGGGGGCCAGCGTGGGACGGCAGCGAGACCCGGCCAGGAAGGGCGGGCGACAGCAACACACAGCACAGCCAAATATCGCACACTGTGATATTATCCCCGGCATCCAAAGGTGTGCTTGCCCCCCCCAGTCCCTGCCCCCCCCCCCCCCCCCCGCAGGCAGTCGCCTACTTATGTGGGGTGGGTAATTTTGCCAGATGTACAGAGATGCCGCTGTCGAGCTGGTGCACAATACGCCACCAGTTATTCCATTTCATATGTTATTGTATTTTTTTTTATGTTGGGGTGTGCCCTTCTCCTCTAAATGTGTGTGTATATATATTTGTTTCTTATTCTGTGTACATAACGGTAATTATACCTTGTTCAAAAAAACCCAATAAAAACATTTATTTTTTTAAAAATTGGCAAAAGGGTTCAGAAAATGAAATCATCTGTGTATATTTGATGGTTTGTTTCCTCTCTTGGAAGGGAGGTGTTACGCGGGGGAGATATTTGGAACTTAGGTCCAGAAATGGGATCAAAGATGTAGCAGGTAATTTAGGGGTTAAATAGACTGAGGTAAACAAAACTGCTGGCAGGAGTCTCCTTCTGCAGTATAAATTCTATGATTCAATGATTTTATTTTGAGCATGTATAGTGAGAAAGCTTTGGAAAGCTACAAAGAGAAGTCATGAAAGTTGCTACCCGAGATAGGTTTTGGAAAAGGGATCTCAAAGAATTTCCCTCAAAGAAGAAAAATTGCTTCGGAAATGAAAGGATCATCTTTGCCTTGCTGTGCAAGGGTAAATGCTGTTTAACGGGAACAAGTGTGTTAAGATTAAGAAACTACATGTAATCTGTTAATGTGAGAGTTGAAGTTTAAAAGTTTAAATATTATTTTTCTTTTGTTTTAATAAAGTTTGTTTATAAAATAACCACGGCCTATTTCTTATATTATCACTGTTGGAACAAATTGACTTTTTTCGCACCATCTCAAAACTTGAAAAATATGCAGCTCTGGTCCACAATCTTAGCCTCTGCTGAGAGCTGACCAGGCATCCTCCCCACGACCTCCATCACTGAGCTTTGGCCTGGGTCCCTGGACAATCTTGGGCCTCGGGTGGGCGCTGTCAAGCAATGGACTGCTGCCACCTTCTGATTTTGTGGCAGCTCTCGAGCAGGGGGGTTCACTTTCCTCCCCCTCCTGGTCCTATTGCTGCCCCCATTAAGTGCCTGATTGGCTTTTAACGCGCCAGGCCTTCTCGAAAGGAGGCAATGCAAGCCTCTTACTGGTTATCCAGCCAGTGGGTGAGACCCCCATCACCTCCATTAAATACTCCCAATTGTTCAGTTACCAAGCAGTTAATATTTACCCCTATTGCTCTTCAAGGAAAATTGAACATGATTGGTAAATTAAACTGTTGGTAATATTAGTCGAGGACAGTAAGGCTTGTGGATGCCCTTCCGAGTGCCTCTCCACCATTTGAGAATGTTAAGTGGGTAATTAATGCTCACTTAAGTGCCCCAATCCATCACTGCTGGTACTCATTCAATAGGTCAAGGTGAGAATATTAGACTGAAGATCGCAAAATAAGAATGGAACTACGGACGCCAGGCTGCGGAGCAATAGAACTCGGCTTCATTGCTGCAACAGTGATGAAGCAAACAAAAAATGTGTTAATGTGGTTATGTCTTGCATTCAGTGTAGATCTATCACTTTCTAGATAGCATGCCAATCTGTCTCACTATTATTGATAGCCTATCAGTTTGTGATGGCTTTTTCTAACCTGTGAGCAGAAATTTACAAGCAGGTATGATTAATCGCTAAACTACCTCGGAGTTTACATGCAGGAACTGGATTTGCCTAATTAGATCACTTTCCCGAAGAATTAATTGAAAAAAGGGGCAGGACAGATAGACAGGCTTTGGAGGGGGGGGGGGGGGGGGGGGGGGGGGGGGGTGGCGGTTAGGGGGTGAGTTATGATTCAGTCCGCGTGATATCAAGAAATGGCTGAAGGCACTGGATAATGCAACGGCTATGGGCCCTAACAATATTCCGGCTATTGTACTGAAGGCGTGTGCTCCAGAACTTGCTGCATGTAAAATGTACTAGATGCTGTGGTATGAAGAGGCAAGAGTTCAGCGCCTTTTCCACCAACACACCTTTAATGGTTCAAACTCACTCTGCACAGAACTCTACAGATCATCACAAGCTCCAGAGTCCACCTGAAGCCCCTTTACATATCAGTGTCAATCATTGAACACTTAACATAAATGAGACAACTAATTGCAATGTCTCTTAACCCATTACTTAACACTGCACCCCTAGCCAAGCTGTTCCAGTACAGCTACAACACTGGCATCTACCCAGAAATGTGGAAAATTACCCAGGTGTGTCTTGTACACAAGAAACAGGACAAATCCAACCCAGTAATTACCGCCCTATAAGTCTAATCTCCATCATCAGCAAAGTGATGGAAGGAGTCATCAACAGTGCTATGAAGTGGCACTTACTCAGCAATAACCTGTTCAGAGAGGCTCAGTTTGGGTTCCGCCAGGGTCACTCAGCCCCTGACCTCATTACAGCCTTGGTTTAAACATGGACAAAAGAACCGAATGCCAGATGTGCGTCGAGAGTGGCTGCCCTTGATATCAAGGCAGCATTTGACCAAGTGTAGCATCAAGGAGTCACAGCAAAACTGGAGTCAATGAGAAACAGGGAGAAAACTCTCCGCTGGTTGGAGTCATACCTGGCACAAACAAAGATGGTTGTGGTGGTTGAAGGTCATTCATCTCAGCTCCAGGATATCACTGCAGGAATTCCTCAGGGTCGTGTCCTAGGCCCAACCATCTTCATCTGCTTCATCAATAACCTCCCTTCCATCATAAGGTCAGAAGTGGGGATGCTCACAGGGCGTCCTGTCGAGTAGATGCTGCTGCGTTCTGGCGAGCTTGATGCAGGAACACTGCGCTGAGTTGCGGGCCATGTGGTGACTGCCCGTGGAAGGTCGTACTCCTCCGATGAGCTGTTTGAGTCTGGGGATGCAACTAGGGCCCATGGATCGCACGTGGAGGGTGGTGATGAAGATGGCGTCTAAGTATGCGGCCCCCATGAATCGCACGTGGCCGGCCGCATGGTGGAGGTTTGCCAAGATGGCGACCTCCATGGATCGCACGTGGCAGGAGGGGGCGGAGCCTGAGCATAGGCCGCAGCGTTTCGGGCCCCGTGGGCCTGCTGGTGCTGGGAGCGATGTTTTTGGACTGTTGGGGTGTTGAGGGCTGGGGCCCTTCTGCCGAGGCACACTTTAGCATAGTGGCCTTTCTTCCCGCAGCTGCTGCAGGTCGCGGATCGGACTGAGCAGTGCTGCCGCGGGTGCTGGCTTTGTCCACAGAAGTGGCAGGCTGGAGCAGTTAAATAACTGGTTTGGCGAGCTGAATAGTGGCAGGCTGGAGCAGTTGAATAACTGGTTTGGCGAGCTGGGTAGCTGGCTGGGGGAGCTGAGTAATTAGCTGGAGCAGCTGGATAGTTTGAGTAGTTGACTGGGACAGTAGGGCGGCCGGCTGTGGCAGCGCGATAGGTGGGGGGATTTGCAGCACAGGCTTGGGGGGGGTCCTCAGGTTGGGGGCCCATGCGGGGTTAGTGGGGTCCGCGGGAAACGAGTTGAGGCTGCGGAAGGAAACTTCCATCGTGATAACAGCCTCTACGGTAGTCTCTAAGCCCTGGGCCCCATTTTCTAATAGTCTCTGGCGTACGTAGGTAGATCGAAGGCCCGCTACAAAAACATCCCGCACAGCAAGCTCCCTATGTTCGGCCGCGGATACGGCCTGGTAATTGCAGTCATTTGAGAGATTGTTCAACTCGCGTGCAAATTCAGCTAAAGTTTCAGTAGCCCGTTGTCGGCGAGTCGTGAACACATGGCGGGCAAAGACCTCGTTCATGGGCCTAATATACATTTTGTCCAAAATCGGCAGCGCTGCAGTGTAGGAACCGGCTGGATTTAGTTGTGTAGAAATTCTGTAGCCTACCCTCGTGTGCAGTAGGCTGAGCTTTTGTTCCTCCGTAGTTTCAGCGGTGCTAATTTTGGCCAGGTAGGCCTTAAAACATTTCAGCCAGTGGCAGAAGGTTTCTTTCGCCTCTGCATCCTGCGGATCGAGTTCTAGACGTCCTGGTTTTAGAGTGGATTCCATGATTTACTTTGGCAGCTTCTTAAGTGTATTAAATTGATGGAACCATCAATTCAGCGAACACGTGTAGTTGGATCTGAACAGAGGCTTTAATACACTTACAACAGAGCCAGCCTATTCGTCGTTGAACTTCAGATGAACTGGCAGGCTGGCTCTAAGGCACTGATCTTTATACATCGGTCCCAGGGGGAGGAGTCCTGGGCGGAGCCATGGGAGGAGCCCAGTACAAACTCTCGCGCACTCCCAGAGCGACTCCCCCTGGTGGTCGGATAGTGCAACTGCACTTACAATGGTGGATAGTGAACATATATACACGGAGTTATATTGGCAACTATATACAGCATTGATCTTACAACGGGTCGATAACGAACATATATACATGGAGTTATATTGGCAACTATATGTAGTGTGAATCACATTCACCACACCCAGTATTGAGGAATATTGTGGAGGAGGTATTGGTGTTTATTCTCCCTGATTGTGGTCTATGGGTCAGGAAATCGAGGATCCAGTTGCAGAGAGAGGAGCCAAATCCTAGGTTTTGGAGCTTTGATATGAGTTGGCTGGGGATGTAGTCCATGAATAGGAGTTTGGCATAGGAGTCCTTGTTTTTGAGATGCTCTAGGGATGAGTGTAAGGCCAGGGAGATGCTGTCTCCTGTGGACCTGTTGTGCAGTATGCAAATTGCAGTGGATCAAGGCATTCTGGGAGTATGGAGTTGATGTGTCTCATGATCAACCTCTCGAAGCACTTCATAATGATCGATGTCACCAGATGGTAGTTGTTGAGGCACGTTGCCAGGTTCTTCTTTGGAACCGCTATGATGGTGGTCTTCTTGAAGCAGGTGGGAACCCTGAACGGAGTAGGGAGAGGTTGAAAATGGCCGCGAACAGATCCGCTAGATTGGCCATGCAAGATCTGAGTGCACGGCAAGGGACCCCGTCAGGACCTGTCGCTTTCCGAGGGTTCATTTTCAAGAAGGCCGATCTGACTTCAGAAGATGTGACGGTAGATATGGGTGTGTCCGAGGCTGCTGGGGCAGCTGACAACGGTTTGATTGTTTCCTGCCTGAACCAAGCATAGAATGCATTGTGTTCACCGGGAAAGGGTGCGCTGCTGCCAGAGATGCTACTCGGCTTTGCTTTGTAGCCCATAATGTTGTTTAAGCCTTGCCATAATTGATGAGTGTCCATGACGTTAGTCTGTGACTGTAACTTAGTCTGGTATTGTCTTTTGGCTTCCCTGATGACTTTGCGGAGGGCGTACCTGGGTTTCTTGTATCGGTCAGGGTCACCTGCTTTGAACGCCTCAAACTTGGCCTTCAGTTTGGAGTGAATCTCCCAATTAAACCATGGTTTCCGGTTGGGGAATATCAGTACTATCTTCTTTGGCGTGCAGATCTCACAGTCTTTTACCTTTTTCCCCATTTTAAACGTTCTTGTTTAAAGAATAAATACTGATTGCATTGGAGAACTTGAGGCTCAAACTTGTTTTTCCATTCTTCCGGTTTCCCTGGATAAAATGAAGTTGAAAATCACCTTCTTTGTTTCCCTGTCTTCTTTTCGGTTTTGATGGGAATTGCATCTAGCTGCTTCGGCAATATAATGGTTTATATGCATAACAATCCGGTTATGAATCGCACACTCAAGTTAAGCAGTGATGAACAGCCTAACGTGGTAAAAAAGCAAATTACTGCAGATGCTGGAATCTGAAACTAAAGAGAAAATGCTGGAAAATCTCAGCAAGTCTGGCAGCATCTGTAGGGAGAGAAATGAGCTAGCGTTTTGAGTCCGATGACTCTTTGTCAAAGCTGCAACAAGCTTTGACAAAGAGTCATCGGACTCAAAACGTTAGCTCTTTTCTCTCCCGACAGATGCTGCCAGACTTGCTGAGATTTTCCAGCATTTTCTCTTTCGAGCCTAACTTAGTTTATCTCAGAACTAGACTATTCTTTCCTGTAGGTTACTCCTCAATTAAAACTGAAATCTTCTCACGCTGCAAGAGATGTATACGTTCAGCTGTGACATTTACAAGCAATTGTTAAACCTTGTTCGGAGTCTGTCTGATCAGTGAAAGGCTTGTGCACCCATCTGTTGTTGTACTCCTGGAATGAACGGTGGTGAACAGTGCCAGTACCAGCATCATATATTCCATTTAGATTAACAGGTTACTGCCCAGGGCATACCTGGCTTTATCTGAAATTTTAAGTTCCATTAATCCCATTGGTATGGCTCAATAATGTGATACCGCCACTGGGGGATTTTCCCAGATAACACTGGAAAAAGCAAGCCAGTCAATGGATGTATGCGGGCAACAGATTTAAGGCCTCAATCATTTCCTGGAAGGACTGGATTTTTTGTAACATTGCTTGAACCCCTCCAGTGTGTTGGGAGACCAGCAGCACCTTGGTGATGGTCACTTAACAGAAGGTTGGGTGGCCATTGGAAGCTCATTTAAGTTCTGGTATCAGGGAGCCACAAGGCTCAATGACCCCAATCTTAGTCCCTGCCATTCTTGGGGAGAGGTTCCCCAGTTTGGAGCCTTTTGTGAGTGCCTCCATTTTGAGGCACCCTGAATGTCGACCATTTCTTCGATCACTCACCTCTTCCAGTGGGGTTGCCATCTGGACATTGCTGCAGCTTCTGCCACTAACATTCCCATCTCCTTCTTCCCATTATCCTTAATTGCACCACAAATACAGAGGTGGCCTGCTAATTGTCCATTTTCCCCAAAGACCTCCCCTGCCGATGTGCTGCTGACTCAAGCAGGGTCAATCCCTGGAAATGGTCCCAATGCGCAAAACCTTTATAACAATTCTGCTCTATACCATCATTAAAGATTTCTGTATGCAAATCCATGGGTCTTTCTGCTCCTGCACCCACTGCAATGGCAAGTCTACTGTAAACATCTAAAGGGTACAATAATTACTTAACTTCATTCAAATAGTGAAGGATCTGATCACTAATGTAGACAATAGTCCACGTTGATTTGAAACAATGCATAGATTATTTCAACATAGAACTGACCAAGAATGTGGCAGCCCCACTTCCCAAATGCAAACCTCAAAGAGGAGAGCAGTATGGAGGACCCACCCTGTTGTAGCAAAGGAGGCTATTGATCCATTGTGGCCCAGGCTTGCGTAGTCATATGGATGGGTCACTTCCTGCCTGTCCTTCACACCCAAGAGGAGAATCTGCAGGATGGTATTCTTAAACCGTGGGACCAACCAGTGTCTCCCCTCCGGCATACCATCTCCTTGAGTCCCCAATTGGATTCAACAATGGTCAGCTTGTGGGGTTCCTGGATTGTACATTGCTTAGCCTCTGGGGTTCTTAGATCCTGCGCAGCTCAGCTTGTGGTTCCATGAGCCTTCAGGGTGGAGGAGTGCACACTAGAGAAAGTGCCATTCTGAAGAACCACTTCTCCAATTGGAGGCACAAGGCTTGATAGAGAGCAGGTCTGGCAGGTCTTTAAATATGGTGGCAGCAGGTGCCTACACATCAGGAGATGCCGAGATCGCTGCCTCATGATCAATCCCTGCCATTGGGTGGTCCCTGCACTTCCAGTGGCCAGCCAGTGCATGATCATGCTGAGCCAGCTGCATTCCTTCCATATGCAACAACGGCATCTGCTTCTCGAACTGCTGCCAAGGCCTGTGCCACGCGCACACAATTCAGCCCATCATCTGCAGATCCTGCCTCCAATCTATCGTCCAACATTTCCACCGTGTCAGTATCTGAGCTGGTGGCTGCGATTGTGAAATTAAGTGATGATGCTGTGTCTTCACCTTCACTGCCTTCTTGATATTCCCCCACTGCCTGGCCAGGTTGCATCTCTTGGGTATTAGAATAGAAATTGCCGTGCTGACTGTATTTCAATCAACTAGTATGAGTTCATCATGCATCAGAATCCCCTCACTGGATTTTGGTGACTGACCCTTTGCTGGACAAAAATTAATCTGCCTCCTGATGGGTCTCATCAGGGTAATGAGCTCAGACTTCAACAAATTGTTCAGGGAGCTTTTGTATGCTCGTATCTTGAGGATTCCAAGTACTTGCTTCTTTGTTCTCCTAACATGGTAACTCCCATGTTCTAAATTGCAACCATGTCTCTTTGAGGCATAATTCCCACATCAATGTTCAAGTAATCTTTGCAAGAAGCATCAGCTGCAACTAATTGCATATTCCAAGGTTATTGGAGTCAAAGAAAGGACCCTTTGTAATGGTGCCCACGGTGGAGCCTGTCCTCCAAAAAATTACTTAGATATCGCCATATTTCACTAAAGTACTGGAAATCTCCCACTAATTGAGTTTGAAATTTTGCAGAAGGAGAGCCGTAAGGCTGCTGTTCCCTCTGCTTCCTCCTTAACAGTTGAGCTTGTTTCCTGCTGGAGTCTTTGAGAAAGAACAGCATTGGGGGTTGGCACACTGACAGAATTTAATCACTGTGTCTGGCTTGGTGCCAATGAGATTGGAATGCTGAGGCAGCTGTATCCCACTTTTTTCATTACAAAAAAGCTTGATTCTTCAGTCAGGAGCTCCAATTTATATTTTGGACTTTTAATAATAATCTTTATTATTGTCACAAGTGGGTTTACATTAACACTGCAATGAAGTTACTTCTTTTTTCCGATAACCTTGATGATGTAAATGTTTCAACAACTGTTTCCATGGACAGGTCAAACTGCCGATGAAATGAAAGCAGATTTTCTTTTCATTTTTTGCCATGTTTGGATTACCATAGCCCAGGTCTAATAACTGACCCCAGGTCTAATAACTAATAGCTGCTTGTTCTCCGGTGAGGAGTATCTGTTGTACCTGAGATAGCAGAAAACACCACCCCATGAAAGAACTCTGTGTAGGCCAAAGCTAATGTCCAGATTTAATCATAGGCAAAAACACAGAGGCAAAAATACTACAAACTACAATAATCCAAATTAGACGACATAAAATCTTGTTGCAACTTCTGTCAGGGAATTTTGAAAAATATCAGTCCCAGGTTTTGCTCCTGTGCCCCATGTAAAGGGTGAAATTGTGTAAAATGGGCTTGAAGGGTCAAATGGTTCCTTTGAAGCAAATTTTTTAAAAAAAAATTTAGAGTACCCAATTATTTTTTTTTTCCAATTAAGGGGCAATTGAGCACAGCCAATCCACCTAACCTGCACATCTTTCAGGTTGTCGGGGTGAAACCCACGCAGACACGGGGAGAATGTGCAAACTCCTCGCAGAGAGTGACCCAGGGCCGGGATTCAAACCCGGGTCCTCAGCGCTGTAGTCCCAGTGCTATCCACTGCGCCACCGTGCTGCCCCTTTGAAGCAAATTGACAACTGATTTTTCACTGCGCTTAATCTTCTTTCCACTGAAGAACACCGGAATAATTGTTCACACTCTTGTTGGAGACTAATTTTCCAGTTTGATTGTCACTTTTGCTTGATTTGAAAACTTGTATTGAATTTGAATTTAATTTGAAATGAATTTAATTTGAAGTCAATTTAAAAATAGAAAATGACACTGTGAAAAATTAGCTGCCTGTTTTGCACTGCTGGAAAGATGGTCTTAACCACTCTCAGGTACAATGCATAAAGGATGCGATCTACCGGCTGTGACCTGCCAGAACCTGGGTGAGACGTTCAGCACCAGTCCCCGTTTGTTCTTTTTTGAGGGCCACAAAGAATCCAACATGGGTTTGTAGAGCCAAACTGAAAGTAACCTTATTTACGACAATATGTACAAAGTACCAGCAATTCACAAATGGTTCCCTCTTGATACCACACTGGCCAGCTCTATTCATGCAGCTGCACTGCTAATGATTGCCCCACCCCACCCCTCATTGGGGGAACTCATATTCCCCATGGATTGTGGGGTAACCAATTAGCCCAGCCAATAGGATCTGGGATATAACAGTCTCCAAAGCGATCGGAGGCCACTGGGTGGTCGGCCTCTGGGCACCCTGGCAGTGCCATCCGAGTGACATCCTGGTACTGGAAGGTGCCATACTGGTATTGCCAAGCTGTCAGCGGCTCTGCCAGGGTGCCAGGTTTGCAGTGCCAAGGTGCCAGACTGGTATTTTTCCTGCAAAGGGGATCGAGCCCAGGGGTGCCTGCCCATGTGAGATGGGGTGCGGGGGATGTCCAGTGGTTGCATCGGGAGACTGAGAGATCGGGATGTCCTTTTAAAACGGCATCCTAGGACAGCACAGTGACGCGGACGTTAGCACTGCTGCTTACAGTGCTGAGGACCCGGGTTCAATCCCGGCCCCGAATCACTGTCTGCGGGGAGTTTGCACATTCTCCCCGGTCTGCGTGGGTCTCACCCCACGACCCAAAGATGTACAGGTTAGGTGTGTTCGCGACGCTAAATTGCCCCTTAATTAGAAAAAAATAATTGGGTACTCAATTGTTTTTAAAAACGGCATCCCGATCTTATCCTGCACACAGCTCTTCAGTGCAGGAAATGACACTGAGTGTAGTCTCGGGGTATTCCCCGCCGGACAAAAACCAGAATGCCGATAGATAGTGGGGTCGTTTCCGGCGCTAATCCCACCCAGAAATGGCTATTTTTTTTTAGTAAGATCGCACCCAAAGAAAAGTTGGCAGGGGATTCCTGTAATACAGCATTTTCAATTTTGCATCCATATAAAATCGGACACCGATTCATGTCCAAACTAACTTCAAAGCCCCAGATTTAAATCCCAGCCACAAAGTTTACAGGGCTGTCCACTTGAACAGATGTGTAATTAAATTCACATTTAAAAAAAAATCCAGCTTTGAATTTCCCTGACGGCTGAGAGACTTAATGACTGATGTGATGTGGAATGAAATTATACGATGGGAGGATTGAAACAGTGAGGGTGACCAACTCTTATGAAATAAAAGACACTTCTACCATGGGATGAGTCACTCGGCCGGTGGGTGTGTGCTCATGACCGTGAGAGCAGGGTCCATGAGGGGCGAATGTGGTAAACATGAGAGGAGGGGATGTGATTTTCAACCACATGAGAAGGGATCGGAAGAGATGTTTTGGAGACAGCAATAGTAGCAGGAGGGTGGTGGGGGGTGGTGGGCATGGGTTTAAAATCAACTAAAACATACGATTTTTCTTGATGAGGCACAACATTATTATCGCACTGCTGGCCGACACAGTCCCACACAAATTGCTCAAACTCACCTTGGAGACTCGCAGGAGCAGTCTCCCACTGGCTGTCAGAGAAATAAAGGTCAAAGGGCATCCCTTCAGGGCCACAGGACAGACAGTCAAAATACAGGACAACCCCTAAAATTCAGGACAGTTGGTCGCCTCGAGGAGAGTCCAGCAAAGCTCTAGATGGCTGAGGTACCTCTGGGAAGTAGCTATCACAGAGGGCCAGGTTTCCCTTGCAGTGGCAGGGGTCGTCGGCCCACGTCTGAAGATTCCTCTTGTACTGACATCAAAGGAGGCCCTAAGTATTGGCAGCAGTACCTGAGCTGTTCCTATTGTCATGAGGTCATTGAGACCTGTCCTGCACTGTATGGCAGTTACTAGGGCGTTGCACGTTGCAGTGATTGCTTCTACCAGCTGCCTCCACAAGGCACACACCAGACTCTTATGGGGTTCCCTGCCCTCAGTGCAGAACAATCTGTCTCCTCTGACTCTCACATTTGCCAGCAAGCCTTCAGCGGCACACTTGAGATTTTGGGAACCTTTCCAGGTGCTGAGCATCTTTCCCACTTCCTGGTCTGTTTCCATGTATTCAAACATTACTCTTCTTCTTTTTCCAGCTAGAAAAAGCATTTAACAGGCTGCAACCATTTAAAGGGTCTGCCAGGACTGTATTTCCCTTCCTCCCTCTCGCTATTCCTTTAAGACACTCTTTAACGTCGATCTCCTTGACCAAGCTTTTGGTCATTTAATTTTTCCTTAAGTGGCTCAGTGTCAAATGTTATTGGATTGCACTCCTATGAAGCGCAACATTAAATGTGCCATTTAAATGTAAGTCATCATAAAACTATCAGGTGCATACTGCAAGTCCAAACCAACCTTGCATAGAAAATAGAAACCTGGAAAGTAATCGCAGTGGCGAGCAGCAGATTCACAGTATTCTGCTCCACCGCTAACCTGTCAATTGGAGAGGTTTTCAGCCCTGTAAACCAAAGGGAGCACCCTCTAATTAAGACCTAGTCACCTCCGGACTTCCATCACCTACCCCTACCGCCGCGCAGCACCATCCCCACTCCACCCCCCCCCCCCCCACCACCACCCACCGCAGGCCTACCCCCCAAGACCCGAATCGCACTCTTTGTCACCCACGCTTTCTACCCTCCCAGCCCTGGGACCCCAGCCACGGACAAAGAATAAGACAGCACAGCTACAAGCCCTCTGCCCTCCAAAACTGTACCGGTCATGACACCACTCTTGGCCAAAACGCTCAGCACTTCCTAGTGCTGTATCCCTCTATACCCATCCTATCCATGTATTTGTCGAGATGACTTTTGAACGCTGTTAATGTATCTGCTTCCACAAGTTCCCCTGGCAACGCGTTCCAGGTACTCACCGCCCTCTGTGTAAAAAAACTGCCTCGCACATCTCCTCCAAACTATGCCCCCTAGTGACTGACCCCTCCACCCTGGGAAAGACTGCCTGCCCATCCACTTCTATCCATGCCCTTCATAATCTTTTTTTTTTAATTTAGAGTACCCAATTAATTTTTTCCAATTAAGGGGCAATTTAGTGTGGCCAATCCACCTATCCTGCACATCTTTTGGGTTGTGGGGGCAAAACCCATGCAAACATGGGGAGAATGTGCAAACTCCACACGGACAGCGACCCAGCGTGGGGGTCGAACCTGGGACCTTGGCGTCGTGAGGCAGCAGTGCTAACCACTGCACCACCGTGCTGCCCCTAAGCCCTTCATAATCATGAAGACCTCTATCAGGTCGCCCTTCAACCTCCGTTGGTCGAATGAAAACAGTCAGAGTCTATTCAGCCTCTCTGCATAGCTAACACAGTCCAAACCAGGCAACATCCTGGTAAATCTCCTCTACACCCTCTCCAAAGCCCCCACATCCTTCTGGTAGTGCGATCAGAATTGTGCGCAAATTTTCAAGTGCAGCCTTACCAAGTTTATATACAAATGTAGCATGACTTGCCAGTTTTTATACTCGATGCCCCGTTCAGTGAAATCAAGCATTCCATATGCTTTCTTGACTACCTTGTCCACTTGTGTTGCTACTTTCCAAGATCTGTGGACCTGTACACCCAGATCTCTCTGACTTTCTATATTCCTAAGAGTTTTGCCATTTACGATATATTTCCCCTCTATGTTAGACCTACCAAAATGCATTACCACACATTTGTCCGGATTAAACTCCATCTGCCATTTCTCTGCCCAAGTCTCCAACCTATCTATGTTCTGCTTTATCCTCTGACAATCCTCAACATGATCTGCCACTCCACCAATCTTGCTGTCATCCGCAAACTTACCTATCAGACCAGCCACGTTTTCTTACAAATCGTTTATGTATACTAAAACAACAGAGGTCCCAGCACAGATCCCTGTGGAACACCACTAGTCACAAACTTCCATTCAGAAAAACGCCCTTCTACTGCTACTCTCTGCCTTCTGTGACCGAGCCAGTTCAGTACCCAGCTTGCCACTTCACCTCGGATCCCGTGTAACTTCACCTTTTGTACCAGTCTGCCATGAGGCATCTTGACAAAGGCTTTACTGAAGTCCATGTAAACAACATCCACCACCCTCAACTCATCAATGATCTGCTGGGGGGGGGGGGGGGGGGGGGGGGGGGGGGGGGGGGGGGGGAGGGAGGAGTTACCGCCATGGGGAACAGGCCGAGCGGGGGGCGCTGGCCAGTGGCGAGCAGGGGATGGGTTATGGCTAGTCGGCAGGGGAGGGGGGCAGGGAGCCCTCTGATCCGGCTGATGACTTGGAATGTGAGGGGGCTGAACGGGCCGGTCAAGCAGGCCCGGGTGTTTACGCACTTGAAGGGGCTGAAGGCAGATGTGGCCATGCTCCAAGAGACGTACCTGAAGGTGGCGGACCAGGTTCGACTGAGGAAGGGATGGGTGGGCCAAGTATTTCATTCAGGGCTGGATGCGAAGAATCGGGGGGGTGGCGATCCTGGTGGGAAAGAGGGTGTCGTTTGAGGCGTCAAATGTGGTGGCTGACAGTGGCGGGAGGTATGTGATGGTGAGCGGCAAGCTGCAGGGGGAGCGGGTGGTACTGGTGAATGTCTACGCCCCGAACTGGGACGATGTGGGGTTTATGCGGCGCATGTTGGGCCGCATTCCGGATCTGGAGGCGGGGGGCCTGATCATGGGGGGGGGGACTTCAACATGGTGCTGGATCCCCCATTGGATCGATCCATTCCCGAACGGGTAGGAGCCCGGCGGCGGCTAAGGTGTTGAGGGGGTTTATGGATCAGATGGGAGGGGTGGATCCCTGCGAGGCCAAGGGCCAGGGAGTACTCGTATTTCTCCCATGTGCATAAGGCCTGTTCCATGATCGATTTTTTTGTCCTGAGCAGGGGGCTGGTTTCGAGGGTGGAGGATGCCGAATACTCTGCCATAGCCATTTCGGATCATGCCCCGCACTGGGTGGACCTCGGGCTGGGGGAGGAGAGGGACCAGCACCTGCTCTGGCGCTTGGAGGTGGGGCTGCTGGCAGACAAGGAGGTGGGCAGGAGGGTTCGGGGGTGTATCAAGAGGTACCTTGAGGCCAACGATAATGGGGAGGTCCGAGTGGGGAGGGTCTGGGAGGCATTGAAGGTGGTGATTAGAGGGGAGTTGATTTCCATCTGAACCCATAGGGAGAGGGGAGAGCAGAGAGAGAGGGAGAGATTGGTGGGGGAGATGGTGAGGGTGGACAGGAGATATGCAGAGGCTCCAGAGGAGGGATTGCTGGGGGAGCGGCGTAGCCTTCAGGCCAGGTTTGATCTACTGACCACCAGAAAGGCGGAAGCTCAGTGGAGGAAAGCACAGGGAGCGGTGTATGAATACGGGGAGAAGGCGAGTAGGATGCTGGCACACCAGCTCCGAAAGCGAGACGCGGCCAGGGAGATTGGGGGAGTGGAGGATAGAGCTGGGAAGGTGGTGCAGAGGGGGGTAGACGTTAATGGGGTCTTTAGGGACTTTAATGGGGAATTGTACCGGTTTGAACCCCCGGTGGAGGGGGGGGGGGGGGGGGGGAATGGGGCGCTTCTTGGACAAGCTGCGATTTCCGACGGTGGAGGAGGGACAGGTGGAGGGGCCGGGGGCGCCGATTGAGCTGGAGGAGCTGGTCACTGGGATAGGCAGCATGCAGTCAGGAAAGGCGTCGGGGCCGGATGGGTTTCCGACCGAATTTTATAAAATGTATGTGGACCTGTTGGGCCCCCTGTTGGTTCGGACCTTTAACGAGGCAAGGGGGGGGGGGGGGGGGGCTTTGCCCCCAACTATGTCACAGGCGCTGATTTCCTTGATCCTTAAGCGGGACAAGGACCCCCTGCAGTGTGGATCATATAGGCCGATCTCGCTGTTAAATGTGGATGCCAAGCTGTTGGCGAAGATCTTAGCCACAAGGATAGAAGATTGTGTGCCGGGGGTCATTCATGAGGACCAGACAGGGTTTGTGAAGGGAAGGCAGTTGAATCCCAACATACGGAGGCTTCTGAATGTCATTATGATGCCGGCTGTGGAAGGGGAGGCGGAGACAGTGGTGGCATTAGATGTGGAGAAGGCCTTTGATAGGGTTGAGTGGGGGTATCTGTGGGAGGTGTTGGAAAGGTTTGGGTTTGGGGAGGGGTTTGTCCGTTGGGTGAGGCTGCTCTACGAGGCCCCGATGGCGAGTGTAGCCACGAATGGGAGGATGTCGGAGTACTTTCGGCTACACCGGGGGACGAGACAGGGGTGTCCCCTGTCCCCCTTGCTCTTTGCGTTGGCAATTGAGCCTCTGGCCATGGCGCTGAGGGAGTCGGGGAACTGGAGGGGTCTGGTGCGGGGTGGGGAGGAGCATCGAGTGTCGCTTTATGTGGACAACCTGTTGCTGTATGTGGCGGACCCGGTGGGGGGAATGCCGGAGGTGATGAGGATTCTCGGCGTAAGTGGGTAATGGACAGGGAGGGGGCAGCATGGAAGAGGATGGAGATGGCGTCCTGTGTGAATACGAGCCTGGAGGCGCTGGTAACGGCGCCTTGCCGCTCCCTCCAACGAGGTATACTACGAGCCCGGTGGTGGTGGCTACCCTGAAAATTTGGGGGCAATGGAGACGGCATAGGGGGAGGTGGGGGGGCTCGATGGAGTCCCCGATACGGGGGAACCACCGGTTTGTCCCTGGGAGCATCAATGGGGGGTTTCTCAGCTGGCACAGGGCAGGTATTAGGAGGTTGAGGGACCTGTTTGTGGATGGGGGGTTTGCGAGCCTGGGTGAGTTGGAGGGGAAGTTTGGGCTCCCCCCGGGGAACATGTTCAGGTACATGCAGGTTAGAGCGTTTGCCAGGCGGCAAGTGGCGGGGTTCCCTATGTTGCCCCCGCGGGAGGTTCGGGACAGGGTGCTCTCGGGGGTGTGGGTTGGAGGAGGGAAGATTTTGGACGTGTACCATGTTATGCAGGAGGTGGATGAGGCCTCGGTGGAGGAGCTGGGTGAGGAGATTGAGGAGGGGATGTGGGCGGATGCCCTGGAAAGGGTGAACTCCTCCTCTTCTTGTGCAAGGCTTAGCTTCATACAGTTCAAAGTGCTGCATAGGGCTCATATGACTGGGACAAGGATGAGCAGGTTCTTTGGGGGCGAGGATAGGTGTACTAGGTGCTCGGGGAGCCCAGCGAACCATGCCCATATGTTCTGGGCATGTCCAGCGTTGGGGGACTTTTAGAAGGCGGTAGCAAGCACGGTGTCGAGGGTGGTAGGGTCCAGGGTTGAGCCAGGCTGGGGACTCGCGATATTTGGGGTAGCAGCGGAGCCGGGAGTGCAGGAGGCGAAAGAGGCCGGTGTTCTGGCCTTTGCGTCCCTAGTAGCCCGGCGTAGGATTTTGCTTCAGTGGAAGGAAATGAAAAATGAAATGAAATGAAAATCGCTTATTGTCACGAGTAGGCTTCAATTAAGTTACTGTGAAAAGCCCCTAGTCGCCACATTCCGGTGCCTGTTCGGGGAGGCTGGTATGGGAATCGAACCGTGCTGCTGGCCTGCCTTGGTCTGCTTTCAAAGTCAGCGATTTAGCCCAGTGTGCTAAACCAGCGAGCCCCCAAGCGTGGAGGCCTGGATCAATGACATGGCGGGGTTCATTAAGTTGGAGAGGGTGAAATTTGCCCTGAGGGGATCAGTACAGGGGTTCTTTAGGCGGTGGCAGCCTTTCCTGGACTTCCTGGCGGAACGGTAGGGAAATAGGCCGGCAGCAGCAACCCGGGGGGGGGTGGTGGTTTGGTTCGGTGGGAGGGAGAATTGTGTACATGGGTTTGTTGGATGTGGCGGGTGTTATCTCTTTCCCTTTTGTTGTTTTCTTTTTTTTGTTTTTGTAGTTGCTGGGGGGGGGGGGGGGGGGTGGGGGTTGGTTTTGTTCTTTGGTTTTTACGGTGGTTGTTTGGTTAATGTTATTTTGTTGTTTATATTTTGTGAAAATCTTAATAAAAAATTTTTTTTTTAAACTCATCAGTGATCTTTGTCACCTTCTCAAAAACCCGATCAAGTTAGTGAGGCATGACCTCTCCTTCATAAAGCCAGATTGCCCATCGCTAATTAATCCATTTTTTTCCGAATGGATATAAATCCTGTCCCCAAGAATTCTGTCCAATAATTTATCTACTAACGACGTGAGGCTCACTGGCCTATAGTTTCATGGATTATCCCTGCTACCTTTCTTAAACAGCAGTACCACATTAGCTATTCTCCGGTCCTCTGGGATCTCGCCTGTAGCCAATGAGGATACAAAGATATCAGTCAAGGTCCCAGCAATTTCCTCCCTTGCCTCCCTCAGCATTCTGGGATAAATCCCATCTGGCCCAGGAGAATTGTCTACCTTAATGTCTCAATACCTCCTCCTTTTTGATGTCAACATGACCCAGGCTATCCACACACCTTACCCGAGAATCATCTTCCACAAAGTCTGTTTCTTTGGTGAACACTGATGCAAAGTACTCATTTAGTATCTCGCCCATTTCTTCTGGCACATCACATAGATTCCCCCCACTGACTTTAAGTAATTAAATGTTTTCCATGGCCACCCTCTTGCTTTTACATATGAATAAAAAGCTTTGGGGTTCACTTTATTCCTACTTGCCAAGGACTTTTCATGACTCCTCCTAACCCTCCTAATTTCCCGCTTCAGTACCTTTCTACTTTCTTTATACTCCTTCTAGACCATACAAAAGCCTCCTTTTTCTTTTTTTCAATTAATTTAGAGTACCCAAATATTTGTTTTCCAATTAAGGGGCAATTTTAGTGTGGCCAATCCACCTAGCCTGCACATCTTTGGGTTGTGGGGTTGAAACCCACGCAGACACGGGGAGAATATGCAAACTCCACACAGACATTGTCCTGGGGCCGGGATCGAACCCAGGTCCTCAGCGCCATAGGTAGCAGTGCTAACCACTGGGCCACCGTGCCACCTTCCTTTTTCCTTTTGACGAGGTTCACAATATCCCTCGTTAACCAAGACTCCCTAAACATCCCATACTTTTCCTTCTTTCTCTCAGGAACGTGACTTTCCTGAATCCTAATTAACTGTTGCTTGAAAGACTCCCACATGTCCGATGTTGATTTACCCTCCAACTGTCACAGCCAATCCATACTTTTCAATTCCTGTCTAATGTTACTGTAATGATTTGATTTGATTTATTATTGTCACATGTATTAGTATACAGTGAAAAGTATTGTTTCTTGCATGCTGCACAGAAAATGCATATCGTACATATGGAAGGAAGGACAGACTGCAGAATATAGGGCGGGATTCTCCAAACGGGGGTCTAAGTGCCGACGCTGGAGTAAAAACCGGAGTGTTTTACTCCGGCGTCGATGGCCGTTAGCAGACCCCTATTCTCCCCCCTCCGTGGGGCTAGCAGGGGCGTCGTGCGATTTATGGGGGCGGGGCCTCGGTGCGGCATCAGAGACCCGGCGCCACGTAAAAGACATGCCGCCTTTGGTCCCACGCATGCACAGTTGGGCTGGCGCCAACTAGCGCATGCGCGGTGGCAGTCCTTCCCCAGGCCGATCCTCACAAACATGGCGGACGGATCCGGGCAAGTCGGCGGAAGAAAGGAGGCCCGCCGACAGAGAGGCCGGCCCGCCGATCGGTGGGTCCCGATCGCATACCAGGCCACTCCGGAGGGCTTCCCCGGGGTTTGGACCCCCCTTTCCCCCCCCCCCCCCCCACCCCCCACAGGCCGCTACCGGCCCTTGAAGCCCCAGGTCCCGCCAGCCCGGCAGCAAGTTAGAATGGTGCTGGCGGGACTGTCATTTTTTTCGCGGGCCGGAGAATCGCCACTCGCCGTTTGTGGCAATTCTCCGAGCGGCCCGCCGCAATTCTCGCGCCGCTGATTTTGGGGGAGTGGGAGAATCACGTGCGGGGGCGGGGCGGCATGACGCGATTCGCGCGGCTCCCCGCCGATTCTCCCACCCGGCATGGGGGGTGGGGAGAATACCACCCATAATGTTACAGTTATAGCAAGGTGTAGAGAAAAGATCAACTTAATACGAGGTAGGTCCATTCAAAAGTCTGATGGCAGTAGGGAAGAAGCTGTTCTTGAGTCGGTTGGTACGTGACCTCAAATTGTGGTGTCTTTTTTCTGACGGAAGAATGTGGACATTATTCTGGCTGCCTTTCTGAGGTAGCGGGAATTATAGATAGAGTCAATGGATAGGTGGCTGGTATGCGTGATGGACTGGGCTACATTCACAACCTTTTGTAGTTTCCTGCGGTCTTGGGCAGAGCAGGCTCCATACCAAGCTGTGATACAACCAGAAAGAATGCTTTCTATGGTGTACCCATAGAAGTTGGTGAGGGTCATAGCTGACATGCCAAATTTCCTTAGTCTTAGAACATAGAACAGTACAGCACAGAACAGGCCCTTCGGCCCTCGATGTTGTGCCGAGCAATGATCACCCTACTTAAACCCACGTAACCCGTATACCCGTAACCCAACAATCCCCCCATTAACCTTACACTATGGGCAATTTAGCATGGCCAATCCACCTAACCCGCACATCTTTGGACTGTGGGAGGAAACCGGAGCACCCGGAGGAAACCCACGCACACACGGGGAGGACGTGCAGACTCCACACAGACAGTGACCCAGCCGGGAATCGAACCTGGGACCCTGGAGCTGTGAAGCATTGATGCTAATCACCATGCTACCGTGAGGCCCCTTTCTTCTGAGAAAGTAGAATCATTGGTGGGATTTCTTAACTATAGTGTCGGCATGGAAGGACCAGGACAGGCTGGTGGTGATCTGTACACCTAAAAACCTGAAGCTCTCGACCCTTTCTACTTTGTTCCCATTGATGTAGACAGGGGCATGTTCTCCATTACACTTCCTGAAGTCGATGACAATCTCCTTCATTTTGTTGACATTGAGGGAGTGATTATTGTTGTTGCACCAGTTCACCAGATTCTCTATCTCATTCCTGTACTCTGTCTCGTCGTTGTTTGAAATTAGACCCACTACGGTGGTGTCATCAGCAAATTTGAAAATCAAGTTGGGAGGGGAATTTGGCCACACAGCCATAGGTGTAATTTGCCTTTTCGCAGTTTAGCACCTTAACGTGAGGGTTACCCTCATCCCTATCCAAAGGTACCCTAAAACTTACGGAATTGTGGTCACTACTCCCAAAATGTTCACCTATTGAAACCTCAACCTATCCAGGTTCATTCCCCAATACCAGGTCCAGTACTGTCCCTTCCCCAGTTGGATTATCTACATATTGCATCAAGAAGCCTTCCTAAATACACTTTACAAACTCTGCCCTATCCACGCCCTCGCACTAAGTGAGTCCCAGTCAATATAGTGGAAGTTAAAATCCCCTACCACAACAACTCTGTTACTTTTGCAGCTATCTACCTATCTCTATACTTATCTGTTCCTCTTTCTCTCGCCGGCAGTTGGAGGGTCTGTAATAAACCCCCAACATTGTGATTGCCCCCTTCCTGAGCTCTACCCAGATTACCTCATTGTATGAGCCCTCCAAGGTGTCCTCCTGCAGTATGGCTATAATATTCTCCTTAATCAGTAACGCTACTCCCCCACCCTTTTACATCCTCTTCTATCTCTCCTGAAGCAACTATATCCTCCAAAGTTCACCTGCCCTTCCTTTAACCACATTTCTGTGATAGCCACAACATCATAATTCCAAGTGCTAATCAGTGCTCTAAGTTGATCTGCCTTACCCGCTATACGTCTGGCATTGAAACAAATACTCATCCGACCACTGCGCTTGAGGAGACAGTGTCATGTTGTTGTTCTCTTATTTTTGTTCTCTTCTAAGCTAACGCTCTGATTCCCATCCTCCTGTCATGCCAGTTTAAATCCTCCCAAGTGACTCTAGCCAAGAGGTGCCTCTCCAGTTTAGATGTAACCCGTCCTTCTTGTACAGGTCACACCTGCCCCGGAAGTGATCTCAATGGTCCAGAAATCTGAAACCCTCTCTCCTACACTACCAGTTTAGCCACATATTTAGCTGCACGAGCCTCCTATTTCTAGCCTCATTGGCATGTGTCACAGGGAGTAATCTTGAGAATACAATTCGCAGGGGCCTGCTTTTTAGCTTACTGCTAACTCTCTGAACTCATTCTGAAGGACATCATCACTCTTCCTGGCTATGTCGTTAGTGCCTATGTGTACTACGACCTCTTCACTCTCCCCCTTCAGGATATCATGTGTTCGTTCAGAGACATGCTTGACCCTGGCACCAGGGAGGCAACATACCATCCTGTAGTCCCTTTCACATCCATAGAGGCGCCTATCTGTGCCCCTTACTATTGAGTCACCTATAACTATCGCTCTCCTGCACTTTGCCCTCCCCTGCTGAGCAACAGAGCCAGCTGCAGTGCCACTGTTCTGGCTGCTGTTGTTTTCCCCTGGTAGGCTATCTCCCCCCCAACAGTATCAAAAATGGTATACTTGTTAGAGAGGGGGACAGCCATAGGGTCTTCCTGCACTGACTGCCTGCCCTTTCTCGCGGTCACCCATCTGTCTGCCTGCACCTTGGGTGTGACCACGTCTTTATAATTCCTATCTATGACACTTTCTGCCACCTGCATGCTCCTAAGTGCATCCAACTACTACTCCAACCAAACCACACGATCTGTAAGGAGATGCCATTGGTTGTACTTCCTGCTGGAAGCATCCCAGATCTCCCACATCTCACAGTTAGAGCACTGTCCTCCGGGTGCCAGGACTTTGTTTCAGGCAGCACCCTTCAATGTGCCTTCCAACCACTGCAGTGCTGTGCCGAGAGGAACTGGAGACCTGCCAACCAATCCAATTGGATGATCCAAATGAGGAGCAGAAATTCTGTCTTATGACAATCAACATTTGTTAGAGCGTAATATGGTATTGGGACTCCTGGATCAGTGCGAATGTGCCCCCACCGACTCATCGGAATTCAGGCCCAGAATAGAGAGTGAGGGAATAAGCCAAAGATTCTCTCTCTTGACTGCTATCCAATGATTTTGGTAGGAAGGATGCATTCAATGTAAGCGAGTTTGTTGTGAGTTTTAAGTCCCGAGTTGGGCAATCGTCTGATGCCAATCATCTTACAAACTAACATATTAAGGACCCCTTGTTTGAGATTCCAGTGAGCCTGCACTGTCCATGGAACCTTTCACCAATTGGCATTGCTCCCTTCAGGGAGAAAATTGATTGGATGCTGAAGCATCCAATGTTACAGCAAGTTAGGCATTCACATCTCAGTTGTAGAACCAGGTCTTCAGTTCCAGCTTCCATCTTATCTTCCCCTGTGTTAATGATAATAATATAATAATCGCTTATTGTCACAAGTATTTTCACAGTTACTGTGAAAAGCTCCTAATGATCTGCTGAAGTCAGCTGTTAAATTCTATAAATGTGTGGATATTACTAGGCAGGCTTAGATCTTTTGCTCCTGCAAACCCACCTGGAATCCCTCAACCATACAATGATAGAATGATACAGCACAGAAGGGAACATTCAGTCCATCAGGCCTGTGCCAGTTCTTTGTAAGAGCTATCCACTGCCATTCTCAAAGCCAAAGTCCTGCAATTTTTTTCACGTAAAATATTTCTCCAATTCTCTTTTGAAAATGATTTTAGAACCTGCTTCCATCACTCTTTTAGGCCATGAATTCCAGATTATAAACAATTCACCACATAAATAGTTTTGCCTCATGTCACTTCTGGTTCATTTGGTAATTACATTAATCTGTGTCCTCTGGTTACAACTACGATTGGAAATGGTTTCTCTTACTTTACTCAGTTAAACCGTTCAAGCTTCTGTAAAATTTTCCTTTAGCCTCTCTCCACATCACTCAAGTTCCTCATCCCTGGTCCCATTCTGGTAAATCTCCTATGCACCCACTCTAAGGTCATGACATCTTTCCTAAAATGGTGTGCCCAGAATTGGATACAATGCAATCAGGGAGACTCTGTGGAGGTGTGTACATAGCAGGTGGGACTTAAACCTGAAGCGCTGCCCCAATTTCAGTTTCCAATTTTCATGGCTGTGTGAAAGAGGGTGGGGTGTAAGACACACGCACGGAAGTTACAAATAAGCCAGACCATTTAAAAAGATAGGAGCCAGCAGGAAATTGTGATTTTCACTCCCAAAATGTTCTTAACTCACTGTGTGTGTTCTTTGGCTTGGTTTGTGGGATGTGGACAGTTCCAAAGGCCAAGAGTTAAAGGTTTCCAAGCCTTATAACGAGCCATGTAAAGTAGCAGCTGAAAGGTTCTGAGATAGAGCTGGATCCTACGTCAGGGAAGAGATGGTAGGGTGGCTGTAAAAGAACAAGGGCATATCTGTGTGGGTTCCTCTTCATCATTTCTTGCATCATCAAACTAGTGAAATTACGGACTGCCAGTTACACTGTTGTCCATGAAGGAACAAATGTTGAAAAAATGGACACAGGTCCTTTCCACGTGCGGCATATAGAGGAAAGGTGGTGACAGCCACGCACGGCTAGAGGCAGGGTATCCAGGCATGAGGTGGCAGATCCCCCAGAGAGAGCAGCAAGAAGGAGGAGAATGTGATAATAACCTGAGCGAAGAATCTACCAAAACAGGTTCAGCTTTCTCAACATCACTGAAAGACAATGTCGGTGAAGTTGCTGTTGGAGGCAAACCTCACGCCTCAAACATTCATGTCCTGCTAATTGCAGTCAAAGTTACCGTTGCCCTCAATTTTTATGCAGCCTGATCCTTCCAGGGCTCTGTCAAAGACCTCTGTGGCATCTCACGGGCAGCCACTCACAGATGCATAAAATCAGTCATCAATGCCCTCTTTGCTAGGGTTGGGGAGCAGAATAATTTCCTTACAGACCTTGAGTCTCAAACTGAAAAAGCAATGGGGTTCGTGTCAACAGCTGGCTTTCCACGAGTGCAAGGTGTGATAGATTGCACAGATAGAATTATAGAGGACTAGAGCACAGAAAAGGCCCTTTGGCCCCACGCATCTGCGCCGGTCTAAAACAATCACCTAACTATTCTAAACCCATTTTCCAGCACTTGGCCCATAGCCTTGTATGCCTTGGCACCACAAGTGAACTTCTAAATACTTTTTAAATGTTATGAGCATCTCTGCCTCCACCACCCTTTCAGGCCGTGAGTTCCAGACTCCCACCACCCTCTGGGTGCAAAGGTTTTTCCTCACATCCCATCTAGATCTCCTGTCCCTTAACTGAAATTTATGGCCCTGGTCATTGATTCCTCCACCAAGGGGAAAAGTTTCTTCCTGTCTACTGTATCTATGCCCCTCATAATTTTATACATCTCAGTCACGTGCCCCCTCAGTCTCCTCTGCTTCTAGGAAAACAACCTAGTCTACCCAATCTCGCTTCATAACTAAAACTCTCCAGCCCAAGCAACATCCCAGTAAATGTCCTCTGCACCCTTTCCAGTGCTATCATATCCCTCTTACAATGTGGATTTCAGAACTGCACAAAACACTCGGCTGTAGCCTAACAAACATTTTATACAGTTCCAGCATAACCTCCCAGGTCTGAAACTCTATGCCTCGGCCAATAAATGCAAGCATACCATGTGCCTTTTTAACCACTTTATCCACAAGCCGGTGCTTCCCAGGGTCCTGGCGTTCACCATGTATTCCCTTGCCTTATTTATCTGCCCAAGTGCATCACCTCACACTTATCCGGGTTGAATTCCGTTTCCCACTGATCAGGCCATCTGACCAGCCTGTCTATATCCTCCTGTAATCTGAGGCTATCCTCCTCACTATGTACCATACCTCCAATTTTCATATCATCCACAAGTTTACTGATTAACCCTCCTATATTAATTTATATAAATGACAAAGAGCAAGGCCCCCAACACTGATCCCCGCGGGACCCCACTGGACATAGACTTCCAGTCAGAAAAACACCCATCAGCCATTCCCCTTTGCTTTGTGTCACTCAGCCAGTTCTGGTTCCAATTTGCCAAATTTCCTTGAATCCCATGGACTTTTACCTTTGATATCAGTCTCCAATGTGGGACTCCATCAAAAGCCTTGCTGAAGTCCCAAGTAGTCTATGTCGAATGCATTACCCTCATCTACACACCTGATCACCTCTACAAAAAAGTCAGTCAAGTTGGTCAGGCATGACCTTCTCGTAACAAAACCATGCTGACTGTTCTTGATTAATCTCGGTCTCTCCAAAAGCAGATTAATTCAATCTCTCAGAAATGCTTCCAATAGTATTCCCACCACTGAGGTTAGACTGACTGGTCTGTAGTTTTCTGGTTTATCTCTACCTCATAATCAAAGCACCATTGCAAGAGGCACACAGATATGTGAATAGAAGGACTCTTCATTCCATCAACATGCTTCTTGTGTTCGACCATAATAAGGGGTGCCTCCACATGTGTGCACAATTTCCTGGAAGCTGTCATGACACTTTCATCTCGAGAGAATCAAACCTTCTGCACGTTTTTGACCTCAAATCCCAGGTAAGATTACCAATTGAGGAGGTGGCTGCTTATTCCATTGCACCATGTGGGAATGGTGCCAGAACAGTGTTTTAACACCAGTCATCTTCAGACCAGGCTACTCATCAAGCAGGCTATTGGACTTTTAAAAATGTGATCCAACGCCTTGATGACTCGGGAGGAACCCTGCAATCCTCACCTCCAAGGGTGTCAAGGATAGTGGTGGCCTGTTGCATAATCTTGCGCTGCGAAGGGATGTATATGTGCACGATGCAGACCCCAATAATGGAGACTGCTCATCAAAGAAAGACATATAGGAGGATGAACCATTTCCCTCAGATGTAATTGAGGAGGACAATGGGGAAATGTTGAGAGGCAAGTCTGGGGACCTAGGATTGGTTCAGCCCACAATGCCAAGGTCAACAGGGAGGACCCTGGTACAGAGTCAGTTGTCCTCAGCAGAACTGAGGATCTAGCCTCACTTTCAGAAGCAAATAGCTGACAAGCCATTGCTATGATATAGTATCTTTGAGGACAGAGAAACCTCACATCTTCCAGGAGATGCCTGTTCCCTGTAGAGTAAAAGGTTAATATCAGGAGCACCTGATCCTGATGTGACTATGATATGTCATATGACTAAGAGACTGAGATCTGTCAAGAAACTGAAGTACAACATTGTTCAGAGTACTGAGATGTATATATGATCTGTAAATAAACAAAAATGTTTTTTTATAAATAGCGTTCTATGATAGTCTTCTTGGGATAACTTTAGGCAAACCCAAAAGAAATTCCATCTAGATCCCAAAGCCAAGCCAAATATTCTCAACACGAGACAAAATCTGCAAGTCTCCTTTAGACTCTCTGGCATCACAATGGCTGAATTCTTCACCAACAGCATGTAATTAAAAAGAATAGAGCAATAAATGTTTGTGACTTTAATCTTCATGTTGATTGGGTTTGTCAAGCTGGTAAGGGTATCCACAACAACAAATTCAGAGCGTGCATTAGGGATAGCTTCCTGGAGCAATATGTCATGGAGCCAATTAGGGAATAAGCTATTTTGGATCTGGTAATGAGTAATCTGGCAAGTTTAATAAATGACTTCAGAGTAAAAGATCCCCACAGAAATAGCGATCATATCATGATTGAATTTAATATTCAGTTTGAGAGTGAGAAACCTGGG